>NW_008237919.1:654544-673714 GCF_000691975.1 Corvus brachyrhynchos | reverse complement strand
TGAAGGGCTTTCCCTTCCCCCACCTCCGCTTCCCGTTCCCGAAGCGCCGTGCCCGTGCCAGCCGGCTGCTCCGTAGCACCAGGCCTGCCGTCCCCAGGCACCCCGGCAGGCTCCGGGAGGAGATGGGATACATGTGATTTACGAGAGGAAGGAGCTGTGGGGATGAGGAAGGCTGTTTTGCTTCCTGCTAAGAGACAGTAATTGGGGAAGTGTGAGGTCAAGGAGCAGAGGGACTGTGTTAGCGAGATGTAGATGTACTCTTTTTGTGGCAGTGTGAAACTCAATTTTAGGGCAGATTTTTCCAGAAAAGTCTCAAAAGGAGCAGCATGTTTTCTGAGACTCAGTTATCCCTGCTCCTTGTCATCCTCTGTGGGATCCAGCTTCACGGCAGCTGCCTGTTTCCAAGCTAGGGTGTGGTGTTCCGTGTACATGGTGCTGGTGCACTGCTCATGCCTTTATGTAATGCATGCTCTTGTTCACTTTACAATTTAAAAATTTTAATTTTCATGTCTGTGGAAGTTGTGAGATGACTCAAATGTGGAAGGCATCAATACATGATGTTTCAAACTTATTTGAAGTTAAAAGGATGTCTAAAATATCTAAGTAGTTACAGAAAGGCAGATTTTCTGTTTGACCATGTTTTATAACTAGAGATGCACTGATATGTCTAGGGGTGCATAGCACCAGGATCTTGCTATCTTCTTCCCAAGAGGTTTGAAGACTGTGCCCTCCTCTACTTAATTCACATTTCAATGCCACCTCTCTGTTGGTACAAGTAGTAATGTGATTCAGAAGTGCAAGTGGTAATTGTGTTTTTTCTAGCCCCGTATAGAAAATACAAGTAACGCTAATCAAGTACGTTGTTCCGGAGCATATGCTGAAAATACTTAACTGCGTGGTTAAGATTGGAAGGGATCCTTGGGCATCATTTTGTAGAGTCATCTAGAGCAGGCTGCCCAGGACTATGTGCAGATGGCTTTTGGAAATCTCTAGGAATGCAGACTCCACAACTTCCTGGTCAACCTGTGGCAGTGCTTGGTCACCCTTGCAGTAAAAAAGTGTTTCCTTGTGCCCAGATGACACCTCCTGTGTTTCATTTTATGCCCATTGCTTCTTGTCCTGTCAAATAATAAAAGACAAAATGACAATTTTATCTTGTCTCTGTATGAGCTTGGAAGCGCTGCCTGTGCTTTTGTGGCTGATGGAGTTAAGTTCTGAATTTTCTTCCACCCACTAATTTCAGGGTTTTTTTCTCCAAAAAGGAGTGCAGAGACTCATAGAGACTCTTCCTGCCTTGGTATAAGTGAATAGAATGAGCACTCATCCATTTTAAATTTAAATTGATTTCTCTATTAGTCCCATATAAAATTGATTGTCCTGTATGAGTAGAATTTTCCAAGCCTCAGAGTATATTTTATTGGCTAAGAAAGCAAAGATGAGGAACACTGCAAACTCATGGAAAAGCAGGCAATGTGCATGTAGATTTTGTGATACCTGAAGATTTTATTTCTGATGCATTAAGTTGTGCTGTCGTACAATAAAAATGTTATTTCGAGTATTCAGTTTTACTGAGCTTAAAAAAAAATCAGCTGGACAGCATTTGTCAAACACACCCTTCTCACTCATCCAGTTGGGGCTATAAATAAATGCAGGAGTAGATGCAAAGAGGCAAACATTGATTTTCATGAGAAACAAATCACATTGCTCCTTTATGTACTTTCCTCCCATCATACAGAACTGATAGTATTGAAGGCTGATGCAGATGATGGTGATGTAGTTTTGTAGATCATTTCAGCAGAGACATAACTAGAACCCTGAAACTCCTAAAATTCAAGGAGGAAAGAAGGTGAACTAAATAACAGAACTTGTTTGTCTCAGACTTCTAATAACGATGTATGAGCACAAATAAGTAGGAGATTGAGTGATATAATGATAGGACAAGTTCAGAAAGGTCTTTGATTCATATCTTACTTCATGTTTCATCAAAAGATTTAAGTGTTGCAACAGCAGTAAGCAGTTTCATATACCTTACTATTACTAGATTTAAGATGACTGTGTTTAGCTGTGGCATAATTCAAGTTTAATACTTGCAGTATTTAGCATAATTGAGAATATAGAAAGGGGTATAATTGGAATAATGGCAAACCAAATTGCTACAGTTCAGGTAAAGAATCTTTAAAACCCAGGAAGGAGAAGAGCCAGAGAGAGCATTATTTCAATATTCAAGATTGCATAAATGGTTTTGAACTCAATCTTGTTCTGTAGATTCACATTTTTGCAGAGATTCTTGAAGCCATGTTTTTCTTTCAATGATGATAGTGTGACAATAAATTTGAACAAGCTTTTAAAAAAAAATCTGAGGACTATTTGTAGCGAATAAGGTGTGTAAGATTTGTGTAGATCCAAAGATCTGAAGTTGAACCATTGCCAGTGGAAGTTACTGGTCTTAGCATCCAGGAACAGTGATTTTTCAGTGCTAAAGACTGCTTTTATGATCCACAGTGTTTTGTAGTTGCGTTATTCACATAGGTCACTGAAAATCCAGGAGCTTTTACGAATGTCGAATAACGTAAGTTTGTTTGTTTGTTTATTCAGTTTGTTTATTCAAAAATGGGGTGTGAGAGGTGGAAGTCTTGAACTCTCAAGCAACAATGTCATCACTTCTGCACCCTTCCTACAGATAATACATCATCACTTAGCAAGTTTTCAATGCAAAACCTGTTATGTATCCAGGATATTTGAAGCAGTTTTGTTAAACTCTAGTAACCATTTTTTCTGGTTCAATTTTATTCCAGTTTATCTAGAAATTGTTTTCTTACCTGTAGCTGCAACAAACTCATAAACATATATAAAAATATTTTAATAAGAGTGTTAGTGGGAATATTAAAGGTTCAATTTATCTATGTGAATATGGGCCATGATTGATGAAAGGTACTGATTTTACTATAAAAGTGGCATTTGCTAATGTAAATACTCATTTACAAACAATGGCACAAATGAAAAACAGCACTAAAACTATTTAAATCTTAAGACTAGTGTTCTCCAGTCCATTTTTGGTGACTTGAAGGGATGTGTTTATTGTAGGTTTGGTTGGGGTTTTTTCCTTTGTTTTTAATGTGAATCTACAAAGCACAGGAGTTAAATAGCTGTGTGTGACTTGAGAAAAAGCCTAAGAAAATCAGGATGCCTTCAGGAAGGAAAGGGTAACGCATGAAATTTTTAAATACTAAGTTATCTCTTGCATTCCTTAAAATACTGAACAAAATAAATGTGGTAATTGTCAAACATATTTTTTAAAAAAAGGAACTACACCTCTTTCAGTAAGCTTATGTCTCAGTAGTTTCACTTTTTCAGGAAGATGGGGTTTAAGTGTGATTAGAACGAAACCTCTCTTATGATGAGGAAGTAGTCCCATTTGTGAAAGTGAGCCTGGATAGCTTCCAGGTATTTCCTGCTACACTGGGTAACTTTGTAACTTCTTAGATTTGTAGATGTTGACACCTAATTTACCTAATAAAGTTGAACTAAACTCTGCAGTATAGTTTTGTCAGGTTAAGGAAAAGCCATTTCTTAAGTCAGTGCTTTGGAATGAAAAGTCTATGCCAATAAAATGCATCTCTCACCTGTAACATTGTCTTTAAAACATAATATGTTGACAGCAGATTGCACTTGCATGTACAAGCCCACCAATGTGGGAGGCTCAGGTACTTTTATCAGTGCAAATATAAACCTTTTTCTTGAAACTGCTTTGGAAGCATTAGCAGAATTTTTGACAGAAAAAATGTTACTTTTCTAATTTACATGTGTTAAATAATTCCTGCGCTCTACATTGTTCATTTTGAAAGGATTTAGAATTCTGACTTTCAGAATTGTGTCAAGTGAGACTTGGAGACTGTGGATGAGTAGGAGCTGCATTTGAATGACCTTTTCTGGGTATAATTGCACTGTAATCCATAAAGTAAACTTAAAGTCTTGTAAGTGTCCTTTGACAACATTTTGATGAAATTCTTTAATAAGAATGAGGAAGTTAGGAGTGCTTTTCAGACTGGCATGTAATTCTGAATATTGGAGGCCTTCCAAGATTTAAGATTTTCATGTCCATCTCAGGATATACATGAAAATGTCTGTGAAGATAGTGTGTTGTCTTGAGTTAGGTATTTTTTTTAATTATTAGTATTAAAAATGCATAAATACCACTGAGATTGAAGGACAGAATAGATACTTGAATCACTTTTTTGGGAAAGTGTTAAACACTGTCTGAAGAAGCGATCATATACTGTATGTGTAACTGCAAATAATAACTTGCTTTATTTCTGCTGTCATACTGGCTGGAAGAAATTTCTGAAGGTAACCTATGCTGCTTAGTCAAAATGGGCCAGCTTAGATAAGGTTGCTTAGGGACTTGCACTTTGAGTTTTGGGAATCTCCAAGGACAGAGACTGTACTGGCTCTCTGGGTGAGGTGTTGCAATGTTTGTCTAAGCCCATAGTCAGAAACTTCTCCTAATACATAATTGTCGCAACTTGTGTTCAATGCTGCTTGTCTTTCACTGTGTACCTCCATAGTAAGTTACTGTGCAAAGCAAATTGTTTGCCTTTCTGACAAGTTAAAAGTAATTAACTTGATGCTTGAAGGTGAATACAAATGAAAGCGGTTATTATAAATAAAAGATCAGTGATTTATTATTTCCTTAGTACTAGTTTGAAGAAATCAGGTACCCTTTGGGGATTATGACTTCTGCCGTGTTAGGGACTATTTATAATGCAGGCACCTCAGGACCATCAAAAGCCCCCTTCTTGCTGCCTTTGTACTGTCAAAACTTCTTGCAGAAGCTTGCTACCTAGGAAACCTCATAGTTTAAGTAGATATGGGAAACAAATTGAAGCAAAAATAGAGTAATAGAACAAGTTATTGGCAAATACAGTGATGAAACTGGAGACATTAATTTATGATATAATAGATATGGTTCTATTGCCTACCAATACAGTCTTCAACCTACACTTCTGCTGTGAAATTCTATTTTTGGTTGGTTTCAATTTTGGCAGTAAAAAAAAAGAATAGGAAGAGGGTTTTAGCTGCATTATTTAGCAAACCCTTGTATTTTTGACAGGCAACCCTGTATACTATTCACTTGCAGGTTCTGAAAGTGGGATGTAAAGGAGTTTGAAGTGCTCTTTGAGAAATGAAAGCAGGTTTTTGAGCATATGGCAATTACATTTTTAATCCATGAGTAAAAAAGCTTCTGAAATGTAAAATACTTCAAATGCTTTCTTAACTTGGCAGAAGGCATTAAAACTTTGAATTGGTAACTTTGAGAGAGAATTGTAAGACACTGGAATTGGGAGGGGGAGACGTAACAGTTAAGGTGGTACCTTATTCCATCATTTTTCATGGAGCAAGCTCTGGTATGTTCCTTTTCTCTCCCCACTGCTATTGAATGGGGACTTGATGTCCTTGAAGTATCTCATTATAACAAACGATCTTGGGGTAGGAGGAAGAATCACTTTAAAAACTTGGGCTTTGTAGTAGAAGAATACTTTGCAAATGTGAACCAAGTGCTTTTTAGCTTATGGTGGATACCACTGTGTAAAGACTGCTGAGAAATGGAGGCCTCATTGCTGCAACTGAGCATCATGTGTGTTGATGTCCCTGTAACAGGATGTCATGGGCTTTTATGTGGGAGATGACACTGTTGGTTTCTTTCTTTGTGAAGTCTTAGTTAGCTGTTTCTTATACCATTTACTTACCAAATAAAAGTTAATGGGGTTTTTTTTTCATTAAATGTAAACTTTTACTACTTTTTCAGGTTTTGGTGAATGACTTTTGCAAGGAAATAAATTTTTTATGCTGCTTATCTGTTGTCTATCTGATCCATAAGCTAAGTATGCAGTTGCTTGGCTGCTATTGTATATATTTTATATGTAACTATAAATAGTTGTATATAAATATATTCTTTATACAGTATATACATAAATAGCTGTATATAAATATCTATAATAAAAGGTATCCAGTTGTGTATAGTCAGGAGTAATGAAAGTAACTGCAAAATTACATGGGGGAGATTTATCTTCCCTAATTTTTTTTAAGGTTAGTCTTGTGTATTACCCAGGTAGCATCCATTGCTTTCATATTCCTTTTTGCTATCTGTGCCTGATACAATGACTTTCAGGAGTCCTGTTTTGAGTTTGGGTTTCTTTAATCCTTCTTAATATGATGTGGTGTGTAAAATGACTTTAAGATGGAGACTTTTATGATATTTAGATACTCTGCTGAAAGGCCCTACAGTGAAGCATCCACCACCTTTCAAAGTAGTTATTTTTGTGAAAATAAATCTCGTTATTCAAGTCAGGTTGTCAGGTAGAAAGAATGCAGCTAAATTACCACACGTGGAAGATTTTGCACCACTATTAAGTGCTGGTACTGTTACATACTCTTAAATATTTGTGTATTAAAAATAATTGAGGAAAACACATGTTCTCCAGATGTAATGCAGCTTTAGGCATTACTATTAAGGAAATGTCTGTTCAGTCAGAGCCATAGGTATGGAATGTGCCCCTCCTTTCCTGTGCCACAGAACCACATTTTTACAGGGTTTTCTTCCTTAGCTCTTCTAGAAGCAGAAGTGGATTGGATACTACAGTGCATTTTCAGTTGAGCTTAGTAGGAAAGCAGCTGCAACACTACTTTTATATTCATTCCCTCTCTGCTAGAGTCACTGCCTCTGTTCCATGTTCGTGTGAGATGACGCATGTTTGGGGATGCTGCTTCACTGTTAGAAGTTATACCTGTGGGTATAGTGAGGTTTCATGAGATGCTGTGAAGGCAGTTTGCTGCTGACATGGGGTAATCCCTTTCTCACATGTTTGTTCTCCATGCTTGTCCAGCTGTTTGAAGGCTTTTTTGCCTCACTAAACTGTCAGCAGCAAGAAGCAATATAATTATTTAAAGCTCTTTTTAAGGTAAATTGATTGCTATCTTCTTGCCACCTTCTAAAGCTATTCTTTAGCTAGATCAATTTGCTTGTTTGAATACTCACAGAAATAGATTAGCCCTGATGATTCAAATGAGTTTGTAAAAACACTGGTGTAACATCCTGGGAAGTATCTAACCTAAAGATTTAATGAGCAATTGGAGCCAGTCCTACCAAATGTCTAGCTATCCAAAGGAGAAGCCAGTTACATTTCCTTTAAACACTGAAGGGTTTAAAAACTCAAAAACTATGTTGATGTTTGGACAGAGCATCAGGCATTGTATCTTGCAAATATTTGAACCTTAGACTGTGCTCCTTGATATGTTATGCATGTCAATGCAAAATTTGAGTAGTGGATGTTGGAGCAGTTTTGCTTTGTAAGGAGCAATAAAGCTGCATATTGAAAAATAATAGCACAGCTCAAGGTGAACTCAGGCCACAAGTTTTAATCAAACTCAGAACTAAACAAAACTAGGTAAGTCTTATGTCCAATGTCACTCCAGTGAGTACAAGCAGTATCCCTTTTAAGTGTGAATTACAGATCTTGAAAGAATTGAAACTTCCCTCATTTAAATCAGTCTGTGATAATATTTATGTAACTATTAACTTATTGTGAGAAAACCCTGTAGCTACCTGTAAACAGAGTTAAGGGGGTCAAGACAAAGCCATTTGTTTAGTTGCCTGCAGACAGGTAGCAAAGAGCTACATCAGAGGGCATGACTCTGAGAACAGAGCTCTCTAGACTCTACTTTTCCTGGAGCTCTCTTCTGGATGTGATATCTCATCATCTTTGTTTGCCAAGCACAGGTTTCTGTGAGTAGGAGATTTATTGTGTGTTATAAGATTGCAAGGGTACCCTCAGGAATCCAGAATGTAAATGCATGATATACAATGCTTTGAGCCTGCTGTAACACTGATAAAAGTGACTTCGGGAAGCTCTTTTTATTCCCCTGTGATTAGCAACAAAGTTGTCTTTCAGTGGAAATTATTGTGGGAATCTTTTGAATGCACTCCCTCTTCCCCGTCCCCCCAGCCCCCCAGTTTTAACGCAATTTGTTAGGTTAAAAGGGCTTTTAGTATCTATTTCACTATTTCATTTTTATTGCTGTGAAGCAGTGAACTTTAACCTGTTATGAGTGTAGAGGAAGGCTGGGTCTCCTTGCTGCAAAGAGTTCACAGCTGAATTTGAAATAAGTGATGTGTAGAAAAGAGTAAGGGTGAGTATGTGGCTTCACAGCATCTTGCTTATCAGCATGGTTTTCTGTGCAGCATGGACGTTGATTGAAGGAGTGAGCTGTCAGGGTGCCTAGCTACTGTGTTTCAGTTCAGTTAAAAGGGGGAAAAGAAAAATTAAAGAGGGAGAGTAGTAGTGGCTCTGTTAATTGTTAGGTGCACCTTAGCAGAGGAGGAGGAGCGAGCTGCCTTTGCAGAGCTGACAGTGGCACTGCGGAGCTCTGCAGTGGGAGCACGTATTCCTGACCATATATAGGCACATACAGCGCACAAGGTCAGGCTTCTCCAACCAGTGTCACTTCTCATGTGCCAGGAACAGGAAGAGTGATCTGGGGGTATTTGAAGTCGCTATGTATAACTTCTTAAAAATAAAATAAACTTCAGAATGTCTTAGGCTGGAAAAGATAGAGAAGTAGGATTTCTCTATGTACCTGATGGGTATCATGCATTGAGAAAAATTAAATTGTGAAATAAAGGCAGAAGTATGGAAAAAAGATAGATTTAGCATAACTGTCACCATTCTGTACGTTACTACATTGCTCTTTGCTTGTATTCTGAAAACTGCAAATATTGTTGTGACTGAGTGTAGGCATTTGTTGATAGACCAATTGTTTTAATCTCTAGCAGAATGAAGAATTGGGCATAATGCCTAATAACCTTGTTCATCACATACAACAAACCTGTCCTTTTCTCTTTTGCTAGGCTTCTCTGTCTGGATTTTTACCTTACTTACTGGATTTTTTACCTTTACTTTATAAAATCAAAAAACTTGTAGGTTTGTTAAACTTTTAACTGATGTGTTGGGTAGCATTTCACTTCACTTGAAGTGTGAAAGTAAATCTTGCTAGCTCTTACCTGCTGAGACCAGACTTCCATTTAAGCAAGACTGAGAGTGGTGTAAAAGTGAAAACTGGATAAAGAAAGTGGCTACAGTGGGGAATGCTTCCCTTCTCAGTGTTTCAGAATTCTTTTTTTATTTTTTTTTTAACTTGCTCTCAGCTTCTGTAGGATTTGTCCAAATTAATGCTCAAACCTGCACAAAGACGTGGTTCATAAAAACATATTTAAATGGGGTTTTTTGTGGGTCAAGAAATTTAATATAGTAAATGAATGGTTACTTACATAGGCTTGTGGTAAAAGCTGGTTTTTTGTAAACCACTGGTCATCACATGTTCTGGATTAGTGAAGTCTAAAGTTTATAGTTTCTTGCCACTCTGAAGACTTGAAGCTGAAAACTCTGTAAATCAAATCTACATCAATAAAACACTGTTTTAAACTTTAGGTAGTGTTTTGGGAGTAACTACAGAAATAAGTGGAGAAACTTCAGGTATTTTAGGTCTTTGAGTTTTCTAAAGGAAGACAACTGTAACAGTTTTTTGTTACTTGCTGATACATGTATAATTTTCTTGTACTGTGTGTAAAGGTACTGCTCTCTTGAATGGAAAAAGGTTTTGTTGTCTAGATTCTTTAGATATTATGATGTTTCTGTTTTGGCTTGCTCAAATCAATTTTTTAAAGTCTCAATGCATTGAATAATCAGCATTGGTTGCAACTGTAATGCAATGTTTGATTTGTCTTCTTAAAACTGTTTTCAGCAGATATAACTTTCTATCTCAGTTTGACTAAAGTGCAGTTTAGCTTTTTGCCTGTCATTTTGTATTACAAGCTATGTGCATTTTTAATTTATTTTTTTGTAGTTGCTCATAAACATAATATTTTATATGGACTATCCTTTTGTTTTAATTGTGCTTCCCCAAGTGATAGCTGAGCCAGAGGCTTTCTGCTGCCAAAAGGGGGAGATCTTCATCTCATAGAGGCTCATGGAAGTGCATTCATTTATCCTTCAGTATCAGTCTGGGTTTGAAAAACAGAAGCCTCCTTTAGAGCATTTATTTCTGGAAAAATTCTGTGGCAATAAATCTGTAAGTGCTTTTCAGTTCTAATGTGTTAAGACTACTGAATTTAATTCTTTTATATGGGCTTCCTGTATGTATGAATTGGGGAAATAACGGCTTTATCAGATACTCATCACAGAGAAGTTAATTCAGTTTAACTGCTGAAGGAAAGTGGATTCCTTTTAAATTGGCTTCACAAAGGCAGGTTAGCAAAATACAGAGTGTCTTAGCTGACATGCTCTCATCTTCTGAAAACATGTTAGGTTTTTTGCTTTTGTAAGCACGAATATACTTTATACTTGATGAGATATTCATTGCAAATTTGCAGGATTGTGTTTATCTGTTCTATAGAAAGTGTCATCTATGATGAATTTTCACACTAAAAAACTATCAGTGAGAAATTGAATTTACTAGTAAAATGTTTGTAAAAAGTAATGTCGAGGTTGGTCTGTCCTGAGGACATCTATTACTACTGAATGCTTTTGAATGGATATTACTTATAGTGTGGCTAATCTGACTGATAAGAATAGCTTTTACTGATAGTGGAAAAAAACAAGCAAAACCAGATTTACATTACCAAAACAGCTGAAAATGAGGTAGTTCAGTTTTAGTATAGACCTACTGCCTCACCTTACAGATGTACCAGTTTAAAGCATGTGGTCATTCAGAGTGCAGTTTGGGTACCCATGTTTTGCTTAATTTTGCTTTTACAGCTGCTGCCAGCCCAAAACAGATGGACCTGTTATATCACAGCTCCAAATGTCTCCAAGTCTTGTTTCTCTGCTTGTCCAGAGCTATCCTGGCCTTGGCAGGGTTAAGCAGGCCGGTTCACCTGAAGTCAAGGAACCAAGAAAAGGTGTTACTTCATTTTGAGCTGGAGTCAGCCTGGTGATAGTCATTCTGAAATCACGCAACTAAATACTTGCTCTTCAGGTCTGATCCCTGACCCTATTAATTGGTGTCATGGTTTAACCCCAGGCAGCCACCAAGCCCCATGCAGACACTCAGTCACTGCCCCACTAGTGGGGTTGGGGAGAAGGGTAAAAGTGGGAAAACTCATTGGTTGAGATAAAGACAGTTTAATAGGGAAAGTAAAAGGTGTGCATGCATGCAAAGCTGAACAGAGAATTAATTTACTGCTTCCCATGTTCAGCCATCTCCAGGAGAGCAGAGCCCTTTCACATGTAGTGGTGACTTGGGAGATCAAATGCCATCACTCCAAAATCTCCCCGCCCTGCTTCCTCCTTCTTCCCCCCACTCATGATTTGATATGGTCTGGAATATCCCTTGGTCAGTTGGGATCACCTGTCCCAGCTGTGTCTCCTCCCAACCTCCCATGCACCCCCAACTTCCTTGCCAGTGTGTCAGTATGAAAAGTAGAAAAGGCCTTGTCTCTGTGTAAGCCCTGCTCAGCAACAACAAAAACAGTTATTATCAACACTATGTTCAGCACAAATCCAAAACATAGTCTCCTACCAGCCGCTGTTAAGAAAATTAGTTCTGCCCCAACCAAAATCAGCACAATTGGTCATTTGATAAAATGTGCTGGTGATAGAACCTTGGAGCCTGTCTTGCCCCTTTTCTTCATGAGCACATTAATAATACCGTAGGTTAGCTTTATTTCACATTGTTTATATTACTTTAGCTTGAGCACTGAGCTGAGTACAGTGCCTTGTCTGCAGCAGGAGAGGTAGAGGAGTGTGCAGGTTGGTGGTTTGGATAATGTTGATAATGCAGATGAGTTTACATTCTTTTAATTCAAAGGGGACAATCCAGGTTGCTTTAATAAGTAGCCATAGAAGAAGGTGCTCTTGCTTCTCTGTGCCTCTTTTGAGAAGAGTGAACTCTGTGGCATTTATGTCAGTATAATGCAAATTCATGTTTACATGGAAAGATGAGATCTGATGGTAGGTATTTGAGGTAGCAGACAAAGGCTGTCTGCAATCCAGAATGCAACATTTAGGTTAGAAAGTTGGAAACTGACAACTTTTCCGTTTCCGTTATCCAGGTCTGAATGGCTGTGTGCTGTTAGTGATCTGAAAGCTGCCTGGGCTGGTCACATGGGATGTTATGAGGGTTGAACACTGTTAATGAGGCAGCTAAGAGCTCTCCCAGGACCGTTTAACTTGAACCACCTCTCCTGGAGACCCTGGTCTGAAATTTGGGCCCTGTCAAGAACCAGGGGCCCAAACACTGGCTGTATTGCTACCCTCAGTTGTAAAAGCTGTTTTCTTGTCAGTTCAAAAGCTGTAGCATGCTCAGACAGTTCTTTTGTAGTGTCCAATACAAAGAAATGTGTAAATGTAAAGCATTCTTTGGTTATTTTTAGATATTTGTTAATGGAATGTGTGCTTCTGAAACAAACCTTAATTTCAAACAGTGGTTCCAGACACTGAATCTCCCAGCCCTTTATTCCGTAGAAACATGATGGAAGGTGTTGGAAAGGGGAACTCCAGTTCAGGTAGTATCCTGTATTTGAATAGCAACATCATATCGAGGATGCAAGAGAGCTGTAAGTGTCTGCTGAACTTGGATAGGATAGGTGATAGGAACTTCTGCAAGATTAAGTTAGGGAACCGATATTTAGTTAGTTAGGCACGTGTGTCTGTAGCTGTGCAGTGAACTGGCTCAGGGACCTGGTCTGAAAAAAAAAGAGCAATGACTTTCCTGATTTTGCTCACTGTGCTGTTGTACCAGGGCTCGTGCAAGCAGAAAGAGAGAGGAAGTCAGGGCAGGTTTGCATACTTCTGGGCGAAATACTGGCTTATGCTGTGTTTTCTTTGCAAGAAGTTGTGGCTGAAGGCCATTAATTACTAATTAAGATCTCAAGGTCTTTTTAAGCTCTATCTGCTGCTACTGTGATACTAAGAGATCTTAGGTAGATGTGGTGAAATTACATGCTTTAGTGTCTATGCGGTGTTTTTAATCTGTCAATTATGTCTAACTGAACCTTTTGGAAGGTACAGAACCATATGATGTGTAGTAAAATTAGAAGAGAAACTTAGAAGATCAAATATATCTTCATCATGGATTTTGGCTCTTGGATTATGTATTGATTCCCAGGCATCCATGGACTGAAAGTTGAAATAGATTGTGAACATATTATTGATCTTACTTGTTATATACATCTTTTCGTGTTAGCCGGTAATAGAAAACATGAGTGACACAATTTCTCCATCTGCTTCCATCACATATACACTCTATTCTGTTTGAAGAGGTGGAACTTTATATTCTGTGTTTTTAATAAAGAGCAAGTAATTAAAATAATGTGAACAAATATGTGAAACAGTGGGAGTTGTACAATTTCATGTCTGGCTATTAAAACTACATAATGCATGACTGCTTTGAATAGGAATGAATGCAAGTATATACAACCACGATTGTTTTTGTATTTAAGGTGCGTATAGCAGCAAAATTCATAATTCATGCTCCTCCTGGGGAATTCAATGAGGTGTTCAATGGTGAGTATCTGTCTGCTCTGTCCTTTCATTTAAGGCATCTATATCCAAAATTGCATTGCTGATTATTCTCCTGAATTTCATGTAGCTTATATTATAGCAGCTCCCTTGCCGTAAGGGATGGTTTTGTATCTTGGCATGATAAGCTTTGCAGTCACAAGACAGCTTGAAGTTTAAATACAAAGCAAGGAAAGTACTACTTTTCTTTGTGATGTGAGAATGAGCTTTGTCTCTGTTTTCAATGAGTCATGAATTAACAGTTACAAGGGTTTCTGTTTAGAAGACACGTACTCTTGTTTTTTATCTTTGACAGACAATTACATTTTTCAACAAAAATTAAGCTGGCTAAAATTAAAATGGTCCTTTTTTTTTAAGAAGGAATATCATTACAAATACTTAACCTTGAATACACAAAAGACTACTGCCTAGTGCCAGTTGTGGAAAGAATATTAATCTTCTCCAAACATTTCTAACCTTTAAATTCTGGGCACATTCCATTTTACTGAGTGCATTGGTAAACTGAAAGGAAACTTAAAATAAGCTTCTTTCAACTACTGTTGTCTGAACTTTACCTAAGATGTTAATTTTTTTAAAAAATTGTTGTTCATCTGTCATCAAGATATTTGGGCATACATATCATATAAAAAGGCATGCTTTATAGTTGTGGCTTACAAATGGTTCTGAAGCTATTTAAGTAAAGAAGTAAATTTAGTATACTAAACCTGTAGTCAGTGTCAGACTAGAGAGAGCTTAAGGTTATTAAAGAATGTAATGCTTTTACGAGTACCTTGTTCTTAAACTGTGGCCAGCTGATTAATATTTAAAATTAATTAGTACTTCATTTTTGAAGTGAGCAGGTTATTAACTCAGCTTTCTGAAGATTATTAATATTTCTTAGAGTAGTACTGCTTATAAACATTATTGTTATGCTAATTCATAGTTGCAACTACCTGCTCAATAACAGAGTACAGTAATAGATTGAAATCACGTAACGAACATTTGCTCACAAACGCCTGACCAGTGTTCAGTGAGATTCAGGCTGCCTTCTTAAAAAGAGAGAGAAAGCTTTGGATTCCAAGTCTGTAAATTGTGGGTCTGTTTGGTTGGTTTTGTGTGGGGTTTTTTGAGTATGTGGGGTGTTTTTTCCTTTGGGCTATTGTGTTTTGGTGTGGGTGGGGGAGTTTGGTTTATTCCAGGAAGGTTTGCTTGTTTGTTTTTTAAAGAAAAAAATAACCTTAAATATATTCCAGATTTTTTTTTTCCACTTTAATGATAACTTAGGAATATTTAGAAGAGGTTTAATATGGTATAGCGAGACTAATGATTGGTTAGTTAATGAGCAGTGAATTAAATTGTTATTAAAACAGTGCCTAGTAAAGTCAATACATAAAGAAGACATTTGCTGCACAGTAAATATGAAGTAATTCTGAGGAGAGTATTGACTTTTTTCTATATTCATATGTTTCTTGTATCATGGTAGAAGAAATGCTGTTGTGATGTAAAATCCTCTGCCTAGTAAGTGTCATTAAGGAATGAGACTAAAAAGGGTAAGGCTTAAAAAATAGTAAGTATCAGTGTTACCAGAATACAATAACAATAATACAGTGTGAGGGAGTTGGTAATATACATTTTAAAGGAAACTTGGTAGAATTCTGTGCTGTTCTCATTCAGAGCTTCTCTAAAAACTAGATTGACAGATTCCTACAGCCTGTAGAATACAGCTTATATCTGTTCGCCAGATTGTCTTGGAAGAGATCCATTTCTATACTATTATTTTCATTTTGTTCAGTCAAAATTATAAAATATGAAGCAATAAATTTCCTACCTAGTAATCTCTGTGGGTATGGAGTGGTTTGGGTTTTTTGTTTTGTACAGTCTGTTGACATTTGTTATGTGACTGAAACAAGTTTCTGGGCAAACTGTACTTATATGTTGTAAATACCTCCTTTCAGATGTTCGGTTGCTGCTTAATAATGACAATCTTCTCAGGGAAGGAGCAGCCCAGTAAGTACCAGATGTCACATACTCAGTTGCATAAAAACAAATGTTTTTTCAGTAGGACTTGCATAATCAGTAAGCGGTTCATTGAAAAGATGGGTGCTTGGCAAGTAAAACCCTATTGTGTGTGTTGGGCATCTTTAATCAAGGTTAAATTCTTGGCAGAGGAGAGATCTGTATTGTCTAATGATTAGAGCAACTTCATTTTCTGTTTCACGGTAGATGTTACTTGAACATCTGTAAGATACTGCTTCCTTAGGCCCTACTTCTATATCAGAACATTATGCCTACTGTACTTTCATGCCAAAATTAGTTTCATCTGTAAGAGTGGAGATGTCTGGCTTAGTAGGTTGGATCCCTGTGGAATTTAAACTTTATCTGTTCTTCCAGTTTCTATGGGTTACTGTAAAGCTTATGTGTTTGTCTAGATCAGGGTACTTCTGAATGTAAATTTTTGTATAGGATTGGTTGGAACCTGTAATACAAGCACCGAGTGAACCAAAGTGATTCCAAGTTTTTTGGCATGCTAGGGTAAAGCATGGATAAAATTTTTTAATGCATCATTGCCCAGATTATTAGCTATTATTTCAATTTCTTAACTGCTACTAAGTAAAAAGATTGTGCCTGATGCAGGCTTTTGTTGGTTTTTTTCTCTTGTAGTGCATTTGCACAGTACAACTTGGACCAGTTTACTCCTGTAAAAATTGACGGTTACGACGAACAGGTATGAATATAATTAAATACTTGCAGTCTTCCTTAAACTGTTAAAGATGTTCTGGTATTGGAATAGTTGTTGGCAAGAAAATTAAAAGAAATGCGTCTTCCTTACCAAAACACAGAGATTGTGCCCCTTCAGTAGTACCAGTACCAGTCCCATAAGTTAATCACTTAGGGGTACCTAAAGAGCTTGAAATTTTAGTCTGCGATGTTGGCTGAATTCAGTGTTTTGTAGCTGTAAAAACAATTTGCTCCATCTTCAGTAGTAGAAGACAGGAATTTCTATCTTGCATTGTTTGCTGCAGTAAGAGGGTAAGATTCAAGATTTTTTTTTTTCTGAGGCAGTGTGTCATATTCACCTTCTTCTCTCTTGCTATATGCATATTTGTTTAAAATGTAAGCCTTTGTATGTGATTAAGCTCCCATTAAATGCAGGATATAATTAGATTTGGCATGGCATTTTTTTTGTTTTTATTGAATAGCAAATGTTATTAACTAATTTTATGATTAAATAAATTGTATATAATATAAATATATATTAAAATGAAATATAAATTTTAAACTTAAATTTTACAATACAGGTTTTGATAACAGAGCATGGTGATTTGGGAAATGGGAAATTTCTGGATCCCAAGAACAAGATTTCTTTTAAATTTGATCACTTAAGAAAGGAGGCTACTGATCCTAGACCCCATGAAGTTGAAAATGCCATAGAGTCCTGGAGAAATTCAGTTGAAACAGCAATGAAAGCATATGTGAAGGAACACTATCCAAATGGTGTCTGCACAGTAAGTGCTAAATTACATAACCACTGTACCACTATACATAGATACAAATTTTAAAAGGGAGCTATTTGTAAACCAGAAAGATAAGCAGTTTTGACTGTAAAGAATTTATTCCTGTCAGGTATTCATGAGAAATGAGGGAAAGCTTCAGAAATTTAATGTTTCAGCTATTGGATTATTAGTGGGTGGTTACTGCAGGTCATAGTGAAGATTTACTTCTGTATTTAAACATTTTTATTTAAATTTCTTAAAGCATTTAGACCTTTTGTGGACTACTGCAGGTTGATCCTGCTGATCCTGGCTATCTGGTTGGTTGCTTAGAAGGGGAGAAAAATTCCGTAAGACAGAAATGTCTGCCTTGGCTTGTTTTACTGACAAAACTGTCTTAGTAAAGCAAACTGGTTTTGCTCCATCATATCTCCTATATATCCAAGTATCGTATTCTTACCACCAGAATTGGTGGTTCTGATAGCTTCTTAAAATAAAACCTCTTAGTCTGGACTAAAATAGCATTTGCTTGCTGTTATGAGCCCTGTGACTATTTAAATCTCAGCAAACTGATCTATTGATAGCTGTTCTGTGCTTTATGTTGATGTGACAGAAAAATTAACTAGGGGAAAAAAAGTAAATCAGTTGCCAAGTTAACAGGTTGAATTGGATTCCCAGGCAGGCAGATGAGTTCCAGTTCCTGTAAAGGAAACCAGATTGGATGTTTGCTGAGATAATTTTTAGTAGTATTTGATTTGGGGGCATAAAGCAGAACAGAGGACTAAACCCACCCTTTGAGTCACCTTTTTGCTATTCTGTACAGGTTTAAATCGTCATATAGTTGGTAGAATAACTGGTGTTTGAAACCCAGCTGGTAATATATATATTGTCTCAGTAGTCACTGCTATAGGCTTAAAATTCCTGTAGTGGCAGAAAAATGAGTTCACAATATATAAAATTTAGTTAAGATGATTGACCTTCAAGTTTTTTAGTCTTAGATTTTTCTGCATTGTAATAAATACTTCAATGTTTCATGTACAGGAATATTATGTATAACCATAATGGTTCTAAAATGAAATTTTACAGTTTATATAACAACAGTAGAACCAGATATCTAAGCAGTTTGAGCAAGATCTACTGAAACTTTGACTCTTCTTTTTTTTGCTTCTTTCTTTTTTTTTTTTTCCTAATTAAGGTGTATGGTAAAACAATTGATGGACAGCAAACCATTATTGCATGCATAGAGAGCCATCAATTTCAAGCAAAGAATTTTTGGTAAGTTTTTGTATGGATCCACGGACAGTAAAATACAGCTAACTGAGTAAGTGCCATTACAGTGATAATCCTGAGTTCAGAGAAGAAGGTGGATGCATTTCTTGTATGGGACCTTTTTTCTCCCTCTACCCTACTCCCAAGTTTTTCTGCCAAAACTGCAGAAATCTCTTCCTTTGTGGTAAGTAGAATGGCAGACTGTGTGCCTGCATCTCCTTTGCAGAGCTTCGCAAAATTCCATATCACACATATGACATACGTGATCAATTTTCCTGTTTATCACACTGACACCAATACTCATGGCTGTATTCCCTAAAATGGTTGTTTTGGCTTGTTTTGCTTCCTTTGTGACTGATAGAATAAAACCCGTTCCTTCTAGTTTGAATTTCTCAGAGAAAGAAGGTGACCAAAAATCACTTTACAATGGGACTTAAGTGATTAATGTTGGGATAAGACAGATAAAGGTGATTTTGGATGAAATAAACTCTTACAAACTGCATGTAGTGGTTTGGTCCAAAATACTCATTACTGTTTACCTTCAGTGAGATAAGAATTAGGAGAAACGCAAAGCAGGCACGAAACTTGAAAGAATATAAAGAAGTTTATTAACAGACCTAAAAGAAGAAAAAAAAATTCATACCACACCTTCAGAACACTTCTCCTGCCCCCCACCTTTCTCCCTTCTCCCACTGACAATGTAAAAAGACAACCCTTGAGATGTTCAGTCTGTTTACTACTTCCATAATAACCTTGTTCAGTCCATTTAGGAAGAGGAGTCTCTCTTGCCCATGCTATGAAAACATTATCACAACGAGACAGCCACCCACTTCCAAATATTGTTCAGTCCATTTAGG
>NW_008237919.1:630774-654429 GCF_000691975.1 Corvus brachyrhynchos | reverse complement strand
GCTTCCATCTCTCCCTGTTCAAACTTCTCATGAAATTACAGCTGTTTCAGCATCTGCCTATCTCAGTGCAGGTGCTTTTGCTCACAAGTACAAGTTGAACGCTCCACCCCCGCTGTCTTCATGAAATTACAGCAGGTACTCTGATATATCATAGCTTTACAACAGAATATCAGCTTTAAGCATCTCCTCTTTCTTCTCCCTCAGGTTTTCAGCTCTTCACAGCACTAAAAGGGTTAATCTCACCCAGGCCTTGCAGCTGGAATTTCGCTTATCGCTGTTGCTCACATGATCTCTGCTGGACAGCAGGGCAGCTTCAGCTGAATCTCGGCTGCACTGGAGAGGGGGAGCCGGGCTGGCCCGGCCTAGCCTGAGCAGGGCCTGGGCCGGGCCCACTGGCCCGCACACGGGGCCCGCAGCCACCTGTCCCAGCACTGGAAACGAGACAGAGCTGTGGGGGTGGTTTGTATATTCTTAAGTGTGGATCACAGAGGTGGTCACAATTTTAAGTGGCTTAAAGAATTGTTCCTATTCAAACTGGCCAGCTGATAGGTTCTGTCAGGTCACAGAGGAAGCTGTAAGCACCCCTTTGCAAGAACATCACTTCCGAGACTATGCTTTGCTAACCCATGACACTGCAGCTTTCTTTTTTCTGGACTTGGTTGAATGATTTTTTCCATAGTCTGAAGTGAATTTTGGATAGCTCGGTACAGGAAACTGGCCAGAGGTGACATAAAATATCACAGTATCAGGAATGGGTTAAGGAGGTTATATCCTAAAGATAGCTTATATATGCAGTTGTCAGAAGAAAGGTGTTTCATTATTATTTGGTTTGCTGTTTTGTACCTGCTTGCAATTTATATTAGTAATCCCACAGGTAATGGATGGAAGTACAGAAATCTTTGGGTTTTGATTCTGAAGGTGGATATTACATATCCATAGTAATTTCAGCATGTGTATGGATCAGTTGAATTATTTGCCCAGTACACTGATTTTTATTGAATTTGCATAGCTAATAAATATTTTTTCCTATTGACTTAAACTTGACTAGTTAAGTGTGCATGTTTTGCATAAACGTTAAAAGTAACTTGAAATAATACTGGTTTTCTTTTTAGTTTGAACGTATGAATGAATTTTGATATTTCAAATAATTATTTTGTAGTCTTTAAAGAAGAGGAACAGATATGCAGCAGCCTTTTATAGATGGAGAAAATCTTTCTTGAAAGTTTTCTTTATTAAAGTTATGGTTGGGCATCTATGGGTAAATATTGACCATATTTTTAAGTGTTTTTCATGGGTAGTCAGACTCTAAATCTCGTTCTTAGTGAGTTGTAATAAATGCATATTGGTTTGGGAGATTTAGAGATGGAGGAATGGATTCCAAGTTAACCAGATTGCTCAGTTATCCAGCTGTATGGCTGGATATCCAGCCCAAGCCACAGCCAATATTTATTCTCAAGGTGTTCCAGCTTTTTAGGCATTTAGAAGTCTGTCAGCCTACTATGAGAGTAAGTTTGCTGGGTAATAGCAAACCAATATATGCTAAAGAAAAATACTTTGTGATTATTTGAAATACTATCAACGTAGTAGGATAGATGGCTTATTAAAGAAAGAAAAGGAAAGTTAATCTCTGATCAAACATTCTAAGTCAGCCAAGCTAAATAAGGAAATGGTATTGTTTTCACCTTAGAGCATTTCCTATAGAAAAATGCTTCTGAACTTGAATTTTTGATTTTTTTATTTAATAGCAACTTAAGGACAAAAAAGATATCCCAGAGTGGAAACACTGTGGTCATCTTAACTTCAAGGGACCACAGGGCAGCTAAGAAGCAAACAAATCTTTTAGCTAGCCATTGAATCCCAGGCATTCAAAAACTAGAATTGTACCTAAGGTATAATCCAGCACGTAAGTTTCTCAAAATCAGTGTGGTCAGTCTATAAGGCTACTAGTAGTATTAATGTCACTGAGTTGGGCAACCCTTTCCGTTTTCTTAGCAATGTCAACTTCTGAATTGTCTTAGTCTATATGTTCAGTGATAATTTGGAAATTGTCTGAAATAATAACCAATGGCTTTATAGTTGAGTTACCATTGTTACTATCTAAGATGTGTAATTATATAGATTCATTAGTAGCAGTTAATTTTAATATTTTGTGTCTTTTCTCTCCCCTTGTTGAATGCACTGGGATCTACACCTAACATTAGCAGGATTGGAACTCATAGTGTCAACTTTTTTTCCTTCTTTAAGTGTAAACACAGGACAAATGATGGACAGCTGCACTGCATTCTTAATACAGCTCTATAGTACTAACCTAATCCACTAACTTCCTAGCTAAATAAGAAAATGTCTAGGTTACAGGAAAGAAATCAGGTGAAACTACACCATACTCTTCCCATACTGTTTTCTGAGTGTTTGGAACACCCTTTAAGCATTTTGGCAAGGATTCTGAATTTGTGGAAGGAAACTGGAGGGAAATTGTTGTCCTGGAAGGGAAATGCTAGAAGAGCTGAAAGTTGCAGTTACAGTTACTAGTTAAAGTTAACTAGTTACAGTTAAACACTGCCGAAAGTCTTGCTGCTTTAATGTTCCTTCCATTCTAATTTTTGATAGCCTGAGGTGAAGTGTGACTTTGGCTGATCTAGGACATCACCCAGGTCCTAGAAACAAAATATTGACTGTGTGTGCCTAGCTAATACTACAATAGAGGAAGAACACTGGGGGCTTTAGGTACTTTCAGAAGTCCTACTGTTAAAAGTTCCTTAATAAGAAATCTCCTTGGTCCACAGCGAAAACTGAGATTAAATGTTTTGGGAAACTGTTCTGATCTTGATTGATTATGAGACTGAATCTTTAGGGGAAGATTTTCTGCATGTGTAGTTGCACTGCAAATTTCTTTCTCTGGTTTCCTTTGACTACCAGTTGTATGTTGGGATATTTTTCCATAACCAGTGGGGTGACATTCAGTTTCTGTTTTATTGCTTTTTTTAAGGAATGGCCGTTGGAGGTCAGAATGGAAGTTTACAATCACCCCATCAACCACTCAAGTGGCTGGCATCTTGAAAATTCAGGTATGCTTATCTCAAGCTGTGTCCTGAGCTGTTAAGTCTCCAGTCATTATCAAGGGAGACTCAGGCCAGCGTATCAAATATGTTAAGGGAAAATGGGGACCCAATACGAAAGGCAGCAATGCTCATTCAGTTAAGTGTTAGTGACTTAATTTGCATATTTATCTAATCCTTAAAAACATAAAATATGTGTTTAATGTAATGATTCAGAGGACTTGAGAAGGTGTATTCACCTCAGCTAGGCATATTCCTCTTTGGTTTCCTGTTTCTTGAATTCTTGAAGTGAGACAAGCCTTTCCTTAGGGTAGGCCCTTTCTGAAGCAAAATTTTTTTTTTTTTTTTTCATTTTAACTGATAACGGGGCTTTTTCATGTTATCCTATTGTTCAGAAACCTTTGGTTTCAGCAATTCCACCATAGAAATTTTTGAATCTGTTGTTTTCTTCATTCAGAATTTGGCTTTCCTATTGGCTTTAGGGCATTCAGAAATGAAGAATTCCAAGCAGGCGGAAGTCTTGAGACCAAAGGAAGTCTGACTGTCATGTGGTAGGCAGGGAAGCCTGACTTCCTGGATTGGTTCCCTGGAATGTGTACACATACATTGCAGCAGTTTATTGAAGCAGTTCTGGGATCAAGGACTGGAAACTTAGTGCAGTCTGACTTTCTGTGTAGTACTTCATTTATTTTTTTTAACGAGACAGAGTCAAGGTTTTTTTTTCTTGCTGTTTTTATGCCCCCATGAGTTTTGTTTGTTCTTACTGCTCAGTGATGACTGCAGAAGGAAGGTGCAAAGGAATGTTTTTCTAGTCTGAAGCTAGGATGTTATTTTAGGATGTGGTGGCTGTGTTCAGATTCACCCAGGCAAGGGGACCCTGAATCTGCTTTCCCATGCTAGTGCCAGTTCTGTAACATTTGGAATGATGGTCAAAATGTGAGCAGCCGTTATTACGTTGCCAGGTCACAACAGTCATGGTAAGCAGCCCTTTAAGCAACTTCTAGGCTTCTCAAGACTTTGTCACTTAAATCCAACTTGCAGCAAAGCAGGCATTTTCTCCACAGCATGCATTTTTGGTTAAATGTCTTAAGAGGTTTTCCAGAACAAGGAAGCGGGTGTCCACCTAATTCTTGGAAAGGTTAGGGCAGCAGCCTAAAAAATAGTCTGAATGAGGAATTTATTCAGGTTCTAGTCAGCTTTTAAATTTGGGCACCAGATGATTTTGTCTTTTAGTACTATTTCACGTAATTAATCAAGTCATTATTTATATTCATTAAAGTTCTGGAGAGTGATGAAAAGTTCTACTTTTTTGCTTGTTTAGAAACTACTTGTTCATCAAAGAATTTTGAACTCAGTTTTAAATTTTTAGAAATGGTGTACAATTTCTCCAGTGTATGTGGGAGTGCACGGTCTTCACCTCTCAGAAGAAACAAACAAAAAAAAGTACTTTAATTTTTTTTTTTTAAGGAGCACAGTATTTTTCTAGAAAAGGAAGTCTCTGCAGCACTAGTAAAATTTTCGAGTACTGAAATTTCAGTGTTGTTTGCAAAATCTTTGACAGCAATACACTGTTGCCCTGTTTCTGATAAAACCTTTTATTAATAAGTTGGGGAAATTGAGCATCACCTGCTATCTTCAGGTGTCTTCAGTATTTTTAAGATCATTTGCACAATTTCTTCCTTTTTTCTTAATTCTAAGAATAAATTCTAATATAGGAGATTCTCAATTGTTGTAATCTCTTCTGTGTAATTTTCTTTAAGTATATTTAAGGGGAAAAGCAACAGCAGAGCCTTTTACTAAAACTAAGTCCCTGCGGTATTTAACATGCTCCAACTGGATGGAAACAACTGAGAAGTGTACTGGTTACTAATTTATCTCTTAGATAATTCGTTATTCTCATCCCTCAGTTAACCTTTCCAAGAGGTTCTGTTCATAAACATCCTCTTTCTTGTAGTCTTCTGCACCTAGACCTAGCATTCTAGAATGAAGGATGTCAGCAGTGAGGTATAGTACAGAACAGTTACTTCTTATATTTTGTTTAAGATATAACACATCCCAGAATTAGATTTGACTCTCCATCTCTGTTAAGCTTCTAGGTCTGAGTGTTTGCCAAGAATGTGACCCAGTGACACAGATAAGATGTTTGTGCTGGTGTTGGCCTCAGAGCACAGGGGAGGTTTGGGCTCTCTGCAGTGAATCATGATGGACAAGGGGAAATACATATATTGCTTTGGGTTCTGCTGCTTCATTGGGAATTCTTAAAATTGTGCACTGAGTAAGCACTTCTCCTCTTTCAGAAAATGGATTGAAAAAGACTGGCAGAGGTTTTACCCAGCAATGTTTGATTTGAAAAGAAACTTCTTCTGTGGTTAGGTTGATATCTTTTGTTGCAAAACAAGTATTTGACAATAAGCAAAATAATCGTGTAAGATGAACCATAGGCAATAATGTTTTACTCATCTAGGAAACCTTTCCTTTGTGTGGTATTACAACTGTCTTACTGTGTGTCATTTTTTTTCTGTTATTTATGAAGCTGAGGGTCTTTTGCACATATGATCATAATGCATAGGAAATTATACTATTGTGCATTAATCTCAGAATATAATGTTATGTTGTCTAATAGGGTGACACATAAATGTTTCATTTTCTCATAACATCAACTATGTTGACTATCTTGACTTTATCAAAATTGTAAAAAAATCTTCAAAGATGCTTATTTAAATGTCAGTGACCTGCACAACTTCTATATCAATTATCGTTAATGATCACATGTAGTTTTATATGTGCTTCCTTATTTTATGTTTTCCAACAGTTGTGTTAGGAGCTATATGTTTTCTTGCCTGTCCCAACTGAATTTAAAAGTACTAAAGTTAGCTTGAGTAGAGTTTTAGTGGTCTCCTGCAAAATAATCAAGGAAGCTATTATGTAGATACAGCGTTTCAAGAATAAATTATTTCATTCGGCTTTGCTATCTAACCTTGGGAACTGCTTTGTCTAGATAAATACCAGCTTTTGATATGAGCCCTATCTAATAGAGGAAAATGTCAAATCCAAGGAGAGCTAGAAAGGGAAGCTTTATGTCGCACTATCCTAGAAAACTGTTTGGGGAAGCAGAAAAACCTCACAGTATCCTGAAACCTTCCCCAAACTATTCTAATTTTAAGTATATCTTCATCATTTAGAATAGTCTAGTCTATTCATTTCAAGGGTTTCTAGTAAGGTCACATAAATAAGGTGTTGTTTTCATGATGTTAGTCAAAACCTAAACTTCTTTGCTTAGAATAGTACTTAAGGCTATAGTACTTAAGTACTAATAGTAAGCTAATAGTACTTAAGGCTTAAAAATGTTTCCAGAGTAGCCTCTTCAGTATTCCCCCTCTAAAATAGTGAATTCTACCTTATTTTGGTTTTTCTACTTGCTTTTGTTCTGTAACGTTCTGTATGTGGTTTTGCTTGATTTGTATAGGTTTCTTACTGTGATAAATAACACAACACTTTGATTTTCCTGTATGTTGTTGATTTGTAAAACTTCATATGAGGTTCTTTGTTTCATTTTCTCTAGGTTCACTACTATGAAGATGGTAATGTTCAGTTGGTGAGCCATAAAGACATACAAGATTCTCTAACAGTGTCTGTAAGTGACCTTTAAAAACTTAGTGGGTATATTAAAGTGACTTTTTGATTTAAAAATAGAAGCAAGCTTTAAAAAGCTCAGAGGTTTGAGAAGTCTGTTCTTCTATATGTATGGGAATTAATGTTCAAATTTACAAATACTTTAAATGTAATATTTACTACTTCTGCCCAATATGTAGCTAGTATTTTTTTTTAAAGTAAAAAAATATTAACGTATGCTTGCATGTGGCTTATATAAGCTACATTAACTTTGATTTTAAAGCATTAATTAGCTTGTTGTCAGTCTTCCTGCACTTCTTTATTTAAACTTTGGTCTGCAGAGTGACCTATAGAATTATTTTTTGAATATGAAGGAGGTTTGAGTTAAAGCAACTGACTTTAGTAGTACAATCTCTAGGACACTGCCTCCTTTGCTCGCTGGAAGAAGGACCAGTATGCTAAAATAGTAAACAAATGGTACCAGTTGAGAAGCAGTAGTGGGTATTTTCCCTTCGTTTTCTCCGTTTGTAACTGCTGCTGTCAGTGTCTTGCTGTTCTGTACACAAAGCCCTTTCAGAGATGCTTCAACTTGAGAATCATAACACACTTTATATTTAAAGCATCATTTTTTTCAACTTCTTACCAAATAGATTATTATAGTAATGAGGAGCAAACAATAGAAATAAAAGTTGTTTGGAAATATTACCAGATATATCTTTTAAGGATTGATAATGTTCCACCATGAACAGCTACTACTTCTGAAAGAACGTCTATAATTGTGTTTAAAAACAACAAGATTTTCTGTTGGAGTGTTTTTTAATAGAATTTAAGATAGTGAGGTTAAACTGGCAAAGAGAAATTGTAAAAGTTAACAGTACGAGTATTTTAATGGTAATGACTAGCAGTGGCCAATTTGGCTCAATAGGTCAATTCATCAGTAAAGAACATTGTTTGTTAGAATAAAGCAAGGCTTGTTGGTTTTTCAATTGCAATAGCACCATAAAAAATGGGAGAATGTGGTGCCAACTGATAACACTTCTTGAGCTGTAGATATAAAATTACTTCTGACCCCCCAGAGCAGAGGGATCTATTTAGTCTTTCATTCAGATAAGAGTTGCTGCAGGGAAGGTTATGTGGATGCAGTTTTGCTTTCAATAGTTTTTGCTTCACTTGCTATTGGGAAGAAACTTAATCCTGTTTTGCAATTCACTAAAGCAGTAGCAGACTGATGAGTCGGAAAACATCTTTTACATAACTCAGCTGAAACAAAAGCAAATATGCTTCTGGTTACCAGTTTTTAACCTTGGCTTTGAGCTTCATAGAGGGCAGAGGCTGTACAAGTTCTTACTTCACACAGAAGAAATGGTAGGTAGATTAAAAGGAGCCTCAATGACTCCTCTTTTTTGTTGTTTATTAGAGAACCCATTTTAAAACTATTAACAGGCACAACAGAAATAAACGACTGAAGAGTTCTCTTGTTGCTAGAGTTGTGAATAATCTTGCTGAAGGTTATTCTCTTATCCCTTGTTTTCCTCTGAGACAAATAAGACCACATACCTCTGAATTTTTCCTTTCATTGGCAGAGCCTTTGAAAGTATTTCCTCAGTTCACTAAAAAGTCAAAACCTTTTCATTTTTTCATCTACTTTGTCTCTGCCTTCTCCTTCATGTCTCTTGCAGTGTCCAGAAGCACTTCCACAGCTATTAGGTGCAGTTTCACTGAAACTTTGTACCAGTTATGATTGAAGCTGTCAGAGTTTTCTCCATGTCTTTGCCTTTGAAGGAATGAGGGATTACATGTGACAAGAACACTCCTAACTTTAAACAGCTTCCTCAAAAGCACACTTAGGAATGTCTCCAATGCTAAGTTGGAAGTTTGGAAATTCATGAACCCTCACTTCCTTCTGGGGACTTCGTTTAAGCACTTCAGCTAATTTGCCTCCAGATTGACTGATGGGGCATATTTTATTCTTAAACAAAACACCCACTTGCATCCTTAAACAGTTTTTTTTCTGACCTCACCCTTATCAGTCATGATGAAATTTGCACCTTCATTTTTGGAAGAGGTATTTGGGGATAGTTTTAGAATACCAGGTATATAAAGCCTAGTGTTTTCCTCAGCTTAGTCTCCAGATTCAGAATGTTTACTGGTGAGCAAATCTGTTTTGGTTTCATGGTTATATTCTACTATAACTTCTGGGTTAGCTGATGTTCTTGAAGTTTTCTTGAATTTGTACTGGAAATGTAACATTGATAATGTTGTTATCCGTACTTTGCATGTTTTTAGAGACTTTGGTGGGCATTGTCGTATTTCCAAATGCTGATGTGTTCCATCTGTCTTTTTATTGTACCATAGAATTCTTAATCAAAATATGTTAATGAGTTTCGTGGCAATCTTTATGCTTGTAACAGTTTGATTTTATTTTTCTAACATCATCATCATATGGGATATGCCTTTTGGATGAGTGTTCAGTTTTGATTTAGCCACTGAACAGTCAAGTGTTCTCATTGAGTCTGACATCACTCATAACTATAGGAAGAACATAATCCAGCTGGTCCTAGAATTATGCTGTATATCAGACCTAATTCAAATGGTTTTTTCCTAGAATGAAGCCCAGACAGCAAAGGAATTTATAAAAATTGTAGAGGCTGCAGAAAATGAATATCAGGTATGTTGGAAACAAATACTGTATTCATACTCATATTTATAGCATTACCATATACTTAACCAAAGCTAGTATTCTATAACTAGCAAGATAATGCAGTTCCATTTAAATAGATTACGTGCTGCTGTGACCTCTGTCTTTCCTTTTCATACCTTCTGGTGATTGTGCTTAAGTTTACAACAGAAGTAATTTTTTGAGAGTGGAAAAGTTCCTTGCATGATTAAGTTTCAGCAATTCTGGTGTCTTAAAGCATTAGTGCATTCCCTAGGTGGAATTTTTGTACAGATTCTGTTCAGAGGCTACTCTGTTAGACAGCTTTGCTAAGTATGACTATAGGCATTACCTGTTTCAGTTAGTCATTTCAAAGTTAGGAAAGTGTAACTGTTCTGGATACTCTCTGCAGAACTGGATACACATTCATTCAGGCCTTGAACATAAGGTAAATTTCAGACATCGTGTTCTGTCAGTTTGAAAGAAATACTCTTTAATTAAAATGTTTGAAGTATCTATTGTATGCATTATATTCAAGTTCACATGATGTGTTGTGGACTGACTTCAGCATCCCCACAGGAAAGACAGTAGAAGACTTTTCCTGTGTGGAATTAATGATGTATGAGCTAACTGTGGTCAGCATTTTATTCATGCTGCTGATTAACCACACTTTGGTTTGCTGAAACACCTTGACTATGGCCAGGTTTATTACATGTCTCACTAATTTTCTTCATATAGTCTCAATCTGTATCTAGCAGCTTTCCTTCATTAAGTATTATTTCAATTTAGCATGTTTTTATTAAGCCTGTTTAAGAGGTAGCAAGCCCCTGAGTCACTGAATGTTTATATGGCATCCTAGTTCTGTTCTTCACATGTCTGTTCTGTGTGCCTTTGTGTTTGACAGACTGCTATCAGTGAGAACTATCAGACTATGTCGGACACTACTTTCAAGGCCTTACGTCGACAGTTGCCAGTTACCCGCACCAAGATTGACTGGAACAAGATCCTTAGCTATAAGATTGGAAAAGAGATGCAGAATGCTTAAAGTGAACATTGCATGACTGGATCATTTTAGTGTCCTTGTATACAAATAAAAATTATTACAAAAAATATTTGGAACTGTCAAATCACCCAGTCAGCATGGGCTTTTGCCATTGAAAATCACTGTAAGTAGTTTGGTTAGAGCACAAAGCTTAGCTAATTGACTTTTTTTTCTTTTTCCTTCCTTTCAGAGGGTTGCAACTTCACTATAGCTGAATATCTTCCTTTAGAGTTTCCGTTGTACCTTTATTTTTTTATAATGAAGAGACCATGCCTTTAGTTTTCAATTACACATTAAGAACAGTTGGAAAAAATATTTTTGCATATGATAACCCTTCCTCTTGCTTTCATGTGAAATGGACAACTTGAAAAATTTGCTGGATTCCTTGTGGAGATCAATAATATGCATTTCTAGGTCAAGGTCAACATGGAGTTAGCCATAGGTGCTGGTTTTGAAATCATCTGTCCTTTCATTGTATGTAAAATTGGGAAAAGCATTTTCTGTATCATTTAAACCTGCCAGAGGACATGCTTAGCTAGCCCCATGGTAGCTAATTTTTTTTTTTTTTTTTAAAGAAAAGGCCAAGGTCTAATGCTGTTTTGAGGTTTTGAAATTAAATAAAAGTACTGAAATGCATTTAATGCTCTTTTCTGAAAATTACTCAAATGAGCTCAAACTCCATCTGCCCTCCAGGTTTTTTTATCATAAAGCTACAAATGTATTATAACAAGGCATATTGTAATATATATAATCCTGTACTCATTACTATGTCTGTTTATTTTTTTCTTGGATTGAAATGTACTAAAATTCAATGTGACATTAAAACGCAAATTTTCTATTTATTTGAGTATCAGATTGTTTCCTGATATAGCCTATTTTTGGTGTTTCTAAATATTTTTTAAATTCTGCTTAAAACAGCCACAAACTTGTGTATTTAGGGATTGTAATATCATTATCGTTTTCATCTGCATTTAAAAAACATCTGCATATGGAAATCTGCTTAAAACAGATGTATTTTGGCTTCATATTGGCTACAGAGGATAGAAGAAATTCCAAGACCAAAAACTAATACATTTGTCTGGAGAATACTTTCCCTGTCTGATATATCTCATTTTGAAAATGGATGTCAGGTATCTAAAAACACAGACTTCGTTACAAATGCTGTATAACGCTTCCATAACATGCATAGATTTTGTTTTTAATTGGATAAAAACTTGGTTTACAATATGCTACCTACTTATATGCTCATGATGGAAAATTAAAAAGCTCTTTATTTTTTAGAAGGCAGATGTTTATACACACTCCTAAACCAGTAAAGCTTACACAAAGGTTTGATGTCTCTGTTTACAGCATGATCTTACGAATTACCTTAAACTGTTAAATTACAGCCTAGCAAGAGAAAGAGTCTAGACTTGTACTCGGTATAAAAATGTACATATGAAGTAGTTTGCTGTTTGAATTTCAATAGCAATATCCCAATATTCTGTTCTTCAGTGCTCTCTTACACAGAGGTATAGAAGTTCTTGAAACTGCTGCTACTTTACAGTACTAAACTGTATAGTAGAAGAGTGGGATTTGTTCTACCACAGTCTTCCTGGATAGTTGCCCTCTCAATTGTCTTTGTAGTTCAGCTCCTGAACCATGTTGTTCTTTTCAAATTAGCTCATAAAAGCTGCATGTGAGCTAGTAACAAATGCTGAGTCACTGTCAAGTCAGTCTGTCAGTCTTAACTAAGATCTAAATACAAACCCTATTTGAAGAATTTCTTCCACTGTATTTAAGAACAAGGTAAAAATAAAAAGGCAGTGAATGAACAGTTAGGAGAATTGTTAATGGGCAACAGCAGTGCAAATAACTTTTCTAGCTGTTTAGAATGTTGCATATGACCAGAATCAGCACTGACTAAAAGTCAGAATGCTATTTTTCTTACCTGAAATAAAGAGCTAGTTTTAAATATATTCCTAATAAAGAGGTATTTTACTGTGAAGTACTCTATTACTGTATTTCCCTCTCCATTTATTCAGTCCTGTGATAGTCTTAATTCCTTATCTTGAAATAATTGCTTCTTTCAGGTTCAATTCTACCAATTGGATAACATAAGTAGATCTGTATTACTTATGTTTTTTCTTGTGTTAATTTTTAGTCTGTGAGACAACTTTACACCTTGAACATCAAATTTATTAAGTTATAGCTTCAATAAAGCCATTTGTAAGTAAATCAACTATTCTGTTACTTTTTCAAAGTGGTGTGCTGTATCATATTTAGGGGTAATGACTCCCCAGATGAAGCTGACCTGACTGTCAGCTGAGGTACATGGCACATTTGGAGTTCTTGATTTCTAGCAAAGTTTTGTATGTCACTTTGCACTTTTGTTTCTATCCCTGCCACTTTTAAGTTGGAGAATTTTAGAGCTTGCTTGGTAGGCTTTAGGGTATTTTCTGTAGGTAAAGCACTTTCTCTGAGAAATTTTGCTGTGGCAATTGTCTTAATGTGAACTACTATTTGTTTATATTCTATTTTTAAATATAAAGACAAGCTTTGTATTGTTCAATCTTGATGTAATAGACATTATGGCTTGTAAAATGGACTTGTAAAATGTTTGTGGTTTTGAAGTGTATTACATCTTATGCATCTTAGTGCCCCTTTATATGAAGGAATTTTTAACTTCTGCAAGTAAGCAGCTGTTCTTTGTGAACATCTGCAACAGGAGTGGCAATTCTGCTTTCAGGTTCTCCTGAGCAGCCCCTTTTTGTATGTCTGTCTTAAAATGCATACTGTGGATAGAATGAAACTTTAAAATCATTGTAATTTTGATTATCTGGCTACTGTTGCTTACTGCTCTACATGCTGATAACAATTCCACCATCTGGTCCCACTGGGAACACTGCGATGCAGTTCATTAGTAAATGGTCACTCAGCCAGGGTTAAAAGCCTTGTGTGAGGCTGAGCATCCCGAGAGATACGTTCTCTTTGGGGATGGCTCCAGCTGCATCTATGGCAGCAATGTAGTTTATGCAGTTTGGAAATCCCTCTCTTATCCCCACTTTCCACAGACTGGTTTGGCTCTCAAAGCCGTTTTGGTGCTCTTGAATTCACTTCCTTTTGGAGAACTCAGAACATGGACCTGGGCTCTGAGTGTGCACCAGGTACCCTCAAGCTCTGAATGGTGACCTGAGTCCATAGCAGTGGTTTCTTTCAGGCAGCTTGAAACCACCTACCTATGTATTGAGGATGTCTGGAGCTTCAGACAAAACTGGGCCTTCACATTTCCAGACTGTAAATACTGTAGTATGCATCAACTGTTCAATTCTGTGGATTCACTCCTATCGTATTGAATTACTTGCTGACACAGACATAGCTTCTGCCACATTTGTTGACTGGAAAGACTGAAACTGTTCTTCATCTGATGCAATTGTAAACTAGGTTTAGATTAAACTTAGTTTGTTCATAACCTTGAAGTGTCAATTTTTGTGTGACAGTGTCAACTGAACTTTTTTTTTTTTAAGGGGAAAATTTGCATCAGATTTTAACCAAAAAGGTCAATTTTTTCTTTTACAGCTAAAAGGAACTGTGAATATGCACTTTATTCCTTCTGTGAAAATGAATGTTTAATACTTGGTAGGTTCTCTTATTAGCAATATTTTCCTCTGCTACTGTGACTTGCTTACCTGTAACAGGTATTGCTCAGCATGATGTTAGCCATGTGCTCATCGGAAAAAAGGGTCAGAATGATAATCATTGTCTTAAAGGATACATGCTCTAAATACATTTAGACTTTTCTGTGCATCTTTTCTTTGCAAATCAATAAACTTGTGCAGGGGCAAATCTGTCAGGTTTGTTCCTCTTCAGTCAAGAGGAGCATGTAGGAACTTCTGCCTGACTAGCTGCAGTTTGAAATAATGTCAGATCAGAAACAACTTCCAGTTTATGGGTTGTAAATATATCTAGTAAAGTAGGTATGCAGTAGTTGGTTGGATGGTTTGGGAGGACACCACCATATGCCCATAATGATTTGTAGTAATTTTAGTTTTGCCTTTAAATGTGCTTCACCATTTTCAATTTCAAGTGTTTACCGAGCGCAGCTGTTTTAGGCATCAGTGAAAGAACTGAGATTACTTCCTTTAATAAGTAGCTTCCCAGTATGCAACTCAGTTTGAGTTACCCTTCAAGGTTATTTCAGAATTTACTTAAAAATATTAATAATAGAAGGCTAAGCTGCAGCTTTGCCACACCACTGTGAATGCAAGACAAGCAGTGTTGTGAAGAGGAGTTCAGAAAAACATGCTCCCTATCTCTTTCTTAGGAAGTAAAAATGGCCCCAGAGGCCTTGCCAATTACAGTGCAGGAGTGTGCTTGCGGTGTATCTGGAACCTAAGCTACTTTCTTCAAACACAGAGAAGTGAGTTTTAGTCCCCTGAGGTAAAGAAGGGATTCGGCTTCCCTGAAGCAAATGTTCTTATAACTGGCTGAAAGGAAGCGAGGCTATCTCCTCTTTTGCAGATGAAGTGTTTATGAACCTAATTGAAAATTACAGCCACAAGCTCTTGAGTGCAGGAAAAATCCTTGCCTTTCATTCTCTTGGGCTGCAGTGGATGGAAAGTGTTTCTTTGTGACTGCTCAAGCAGCCTCCCTGCCCAGTGTGCCGGCTTTCTTGGGTGGTGGGTGGTAGTGTTGCATCTGTTGCTGTGGCTGCGTACTAAAAGTTAGATGCCCAAAGGCAAAAGCATTCAAGTTGTTGCTGTGCTGTGAAGGTGCCAGAAGCTCACACTGTGCAGCAAGGAGCCCAAAGATTAGCCCTGGGATTTGCTGTCATGCTGCCTTTTTCCCAGGTGAGGCAGCACATCCAGTTGTAATACAAGATGTGTCAGTAAGATGATAAAATACAAGACTGCGATCAATTATGATTTTCTTTAAGGAAGAAAGGTGCCATGTGTTTCCACTCAACCACAGTTCCTGTTCAGCCTGTGACAGGGAGCCTGATGCTGCAGCTCTGAGGAAAGGCTCAGTTCAATTGAAGTTGCACTCCAGGAGCACGGGTTGGATGGAGGCTGGCACAGCAGTCACAGCCAAAGGCTGCGCTGTACAGTGCCCGTGAGCTGCAGCCTCTGCTGCCCGTCTGTCTGGGCACATGTGCTACAAGCATTGATCGAGCTGTTCTCCCTGTCCTGGCACAGCCTGTCTTAACCAGGCACAACTAGGGCTGCTGCCCCAAATGTCCTGGTGGCCCTTCTGTGAATAACCTGCTATTTACAGTGACCTGGGTCTAACCATGCAGTAATAACTTACACATAATCTGGAAATTAGGGAAACAGACTTGGAAAAGGAGCAAGGTAGTTACTAAATGAATCAATATTCAAAATAGAAACAGTTTTTTAAATGCATACATTTTTAACTTTGCTGTGACACTTAAGGTTAATATCTGCATATGCACTGGAGTAAGCGCTGAGCTTTCAGGAGCCATTAGCAGTTTTAAACTAAGTAGCAGGAAGAAAAATCTGCTCTATTCTTTCAAGTGGCACGTGATTGTCAAACCAGCTTTTGGATGCTGTAAAACTGGTAAGTTTTGCAAGTCTTTAACTTCACTGTAACAACAGGAACAATAAGTAGCAAAAACGATTAGCCAAAAAGCAGTTTTGATTACAGATTCTGAAATTCAATATTCAGTTGGAAGATTTCTGAAAAAATAGTGGTGTTAGAAATCCTTGAATGGAATGTGAAAGCTTATGTTGGGGGTTTTTTTCCAGAGTTGTTGCACCATCACCTGCATCTCGACTTTATGTGGTAGGACAGACTTGTCTGCTCTGAAATAAATTATTAAAGATTATCCTTCCTCTCCAAGTTCTTGTAGGTTTTGGTATTATTAATATTAAGGTAGATAGTAGGAAAAGACATCTACCATGCTAGGTCTTGACCTTTTTTGTCTTAGCTGCGGGCATACAGAAGGGCTTTTTCCCATTCTCATTGCCACGTTTTATATATTTGAAGAGCATCTCCAGACTGTAGCTTTTAGATTAAAGACTGAATACTGCAACTCCAATTACTACATGAAATCCAATACTCTAAGTAATTTCCTTACATTCTCCTTTTTGGTTTCTGCACATTTTGAGACGCTTGTTTTTCTCTGCATATTGTTCATTTCAGCCCTGATGATACTGCAGGCTATTGTGATACTAAGCTGGTACTTGTGTTTCCTTTTGCTAGAATCTGGTCTTGCAATAATATTCTCTAGTATTATCTTCATCAGCTATTAGGAATTTTAAACCCCATGTTAAATTAAGGAGATAAAACCAACCAATCAGCCACTACTAGGTAGGTGTGCCTGATGTTATCCTTCTCTAATGACAAAGCAGGTACTGGGAATGTACAAAAAATGAGACCATCTGCATCCTAATGATGTGGACCAGCCAGCACACAGATTCTGAACTGAGAGCATCTCGGCATGAAAAGACGGGCTGCTGTGAACTTTTCCAGGGTGATGAACTAAATCCTTGTGATGTGGGATATTGTGCCAACAACAGGTAATTTGTTTTTCAGTAGGTACTGACATCAGTTAAAACTGAGGAGTTGAAGTGCACCCCCCTGTCTTGTGCTAGGAAGCACACAGTATGCTTCTTTCCTACCTTTTTTCTATGGAAAGGAAAAGGAATCAGTGATCAATCAGAGGTGACAAGCTCTGAGATGCATCTCACCTGGTGAAAAACTGTATGGTAGCTGCTGTAACATCCATGCAAGCACTTTCCATATGTCTCAATGTGTGTCTCCACCAAGCTAGCCAGAATTACTTCTAGAGTATCAGAAAAGTGTGAGTCATTCAAGAGCCTGTTTAAAGTTCCTGTAGGCGTATACTGAGTATGAAGGGTTCTTTATCTGTGCGTGGTGCCAGGAGCCAGCTCAACTGCAGAAGGCTAGACCTGAGAGATGCTGCTAAGAAAGTAAATGCCATATGCTCACTAAGAATTGAAGTGCTGCTCCTGTTCCAAGGCTTTGCTGCAAGGCAAAGGTTTCTGCATGACTGATTCTCTGGGTGCAATAGAATTTGGTAAAATCAGTAACTAGTAGGGGTCTTTTCCCAGTTTGTTACTAAACTTAGTGAACCATCATCTTCCCTATAAGAACTTGTTTCATCTGGAAACAGTGTGCCTTGTAGTCCTACCAGCAGTTGATGTGGCCAGAGTTACTCCACCTGAATGTAAAGGAAGAATGGGGGGAGTGTGCCAGTATATAATTTCCCAATGAATAAATCCAACTACCTGGATTTATCTCTGGGTAAGATCCTTTCAGACATAGTAAAGTTGCTACCCAGATGGTAGCTGCTGACAGAGTGGTAACCCAGAGCCTGGTGTCAAAACACAGGTGATGACAACATTGAGAAACAGGGCAGTAGCAGATGCAACCTGGGCAATCTCACAATCGACGATTACTGTTCTACAAATCATGAAAATTACCAACAAAGTAACATACCCAGTAAAAGAGGCTCCAAGGTTATCTAAAACAGTGGGTTTTCAATGCAGCTGATGGGTTTGCTACAATCACGTGGCAGTCCTGTGGTGGAATCACCACACAAGGTGAGCAGCAACCATTACTATATCCTTTTCTCAGAATCCCTCCTAGTTCTTTGATGTAAGGAAAAGCCCCTTCAATAGGGCTATTTGTGCCTTGCCAGCAAGGCTAGGAAATGCTGAGCGGAGCAGAAGTGTATGGGTGAAGCTCCCTGCTTGCCCACTAGGGTTTTCATCTTGTTCCTCTTCCCTACTGCCATGCAGAGCAACTGATTCAGTCAGCAGCATCACTACTGAAAGGGGAGGCAGGATGGACTGAATTAAAGGATGCTGTGAGAAAGGTGTTTGGATCTGAAGAATGACTGCTGGGTGCAGAAGACAGAAGGCTGTGACCCAGCAAGAACAGATCAAGCAAAACTGAGGAGCAAAGGAGGGAAGAAAGTAGGACATGATGAAGCCAGTGTGTAACACAGACTATTGTTCTGTAGCCCAAATTTAAAGATGAGCTCACAGAGACCTTCATCTGTGGAGAGGGTAAGAAGAAGAGGCTCTATGAGGGAGGTTTTCTCAGCAATGACATACTGGATGGGTGTGGAGAGGCAAGACAAGCAAGAAAAGGAGAAAACAATTGCATCAGACAAGGCAAAAGGATATTTTGGCACTTAATTTTGCAAAGATTTAACAAGATTTGGCTTGGGAGCCAAATCTAGCTGTGATATGGGTAAATGACATGCTATTTAGATGCTACCTGCTTCCACGGCTTGCTCAATCCCTTCCTGCCTACAGGCAGAGCTGTTCTTGTCCTTTGTAATTGTTGCCAGCCTCAAGCAGTAATAATTACCTGTACATGATCCAGCACAGTGACTGCTCTGTTTCCTTCCTCTGAAAGTCTGGAGAAGAAGTAAAATGTAACTGCCAGTGGATTTCTGTGCTTCTACCGATACGTAGCAGGTAAAGATGCCATGTTGCAAATCCTAGAGGAAAAATAAACTTCACTCTGCTAATTGCAGATTTCACATGGGAGGAGTTGAGACCTTTTTCTCTCTTTAAAATGTTTTCATTAAGTATAATACCAACACTCACTAAATTGAAGACCATGCTCAACATATTTTTCCTTAAAAAAAAATGGTCAAGATACCAATCAGTGAAAAAAGGCCATGTCTTCTACATCTCCTACAAATGCATCTCCTTAAAAAAAAAAACAAAAAAAGGAAAAGAAGATTTACTGTTTGGCTTCAGTCCAAGGCATGAGTAGAGTGGGGAGCAGAGCTTTTGTCCTTTTCCTCGACCTCAATAGGGGAGGCAGAAACCAGTGCTGGTTCCCTCCGGGCTTTTGGCCATCTGTCTCTGCCTCCCTGTTTCTCCCACAGCCTCCCGTGACGTACAGAACATGTGTGGATGCAGATGCCAGATTCTGACTTGTAGAGAGCTCTTTTTTGACCAGGGGCCAACCTAACAGCTCGCGTGGTTCCTTTATGAATCCTAAGCACATACCATCCTGTACAAATACTGGCATGTCTTGCTCCACCACCTTTTATAAAGAAGCTTAATAAAATGCCTCAACGAATGTGTGTCTACTTCACAAAAACACGTAAGTGCTCCTGGAGGATATTTCCATGGATTTTAAAAAACCCCAAACAATTTGCTTTATCAAATATCTGTGTTTGGGATGGGGCACTGCCCCACCTTGATGCCTAAGTGTGCTGACAGTCAGCGTGAAATTCCCATCTCATTTTTAGGGAAAAAAAAGTAACCGGGCAAAAAAGCAGCAGAAGAAAATAGATTTGATTTTTTTTTTTTTTTTTAATTTGGTTGGGGTTTTCTTTCTGGTTATTTCATTATTTTGAACACTACCCAAAAGTACTGAAACTCTGCTCTGAGTTGCACTAGCTATTTAGCAACACCTTCCTTTGCCCTCTCTTTGCACTGACATCTGATTCTTAACTGAGCCAGTTCTAACCTGGGTTTTGTTACTTGTCTTGCAATCAGGGCAGCTTGTTAGTTGAATTTTTTGTCAGTAAAGATCTTAAAACAACTTTCAGGTAGGCTTTCCTCCTTCCCATGCAACTACCCTGACACATTCCATAGCAGCATGTTTTCTGGAAGAGTACTCGTGGCCATGGACAACATTTTGTTAATAATGGAAACAATTTTTTTAAGCTTTTTGACATGTGGTGCTCAAGGCATATTTCACTTTTCCTCATTAGTATTGGTGGCATGTTTTTAAATATTACTGTCTTTAAGCTGAAGATTATTCCTGTAATACTGTAATATCCCACTTTTAGAATGGGGAACAGAAACTTCAGCCTGGGCACACTGTTCAGAAGTCTGTAGTTGCATACTTTTGCAATATCTTTAATAAAAATACATCGATTAAATTGTAAATTAAGCACAATTTTTTATTTCAGTGTTTCTTACCATATTTTCAATTTTCTGGATTGTGACTAAAGACTGTGTGTCCTTTAGTTGAAAACAGATTTTTGCTATGTGATTAAGGCATTTTACGCAGACTTTGGTATGTCTGAAAAGCGCTGTGTACGAGATCCCGTGAACTCTCCTCCAGTGCTTTCATTCCCATTGGCAAACTGCTTCTCAACCATTGCTGATTCCAGCTTAGACTGCCACCTGCAGTTCAACCCTGGTGTTGTTTAACATGCAGCTGATAACGCTTGATAGGTGCATTATGTGCATATGTATTTATTTGTGTGTGTGTAAATACACATCTGGGCAGAGGCATGCATGCCTATGTGCATTGTTGTTTAACAGGTATCTAGATTAAGAAGTGTTGGGCATAACGCTGCTTAACGGGATTCAGTTGCTAGTGAAGGAATCAGCTGAAGGTCAAGGGGATGTCTGGCTCCTTTGAACCAAGCTGACAATGTTTCCCAGTGCTCATATATAAATGGAGCTCATGTGGGTCTCATTTCTGCCCTTTCTGAATGTCCTCGACTAGTGTGCCTGGCTGTCTTTTGGCTGCCAAGACCCCAATGAAATCTAAATTTGTAGCCAGGTTCCAAGAAGGTTATACATTACGGGCCTAGAAAAGGTCTCTCATTCTGATCTCTGAAATTATCAGACAGAAGATATTTTAAGGTTTACTAAAACACCCAAACATTAAAAACCCCACTGCTTTGGATCTTGGACTACTTTGGACCCATACAAAGATTGTGTGGGCAAAATTTTCAAACTGGACTTCTGCTGCACGGTGGTCCCATCTATTCTCTCTTATTTGCCAGGACCCAAGTTCAATAAAATGTCTTTCTTCTGACAAGAAACAAAACTTCACTGTACCTCATGCTTAGTAACTGTCATTGCTTCTGCTTCCTGATTTCATTTAGCAAAGTCATCAACAGTCATATGAGAAATTAGGAACTCTGAACTGTTATGGCAGACAAATTAGTAGTGTTCACACAGATATTATTTTGAGGTAGGAACTGAGGGCTTGTGGGAGAAAACTCTAAACAATGATGTAATTGTGTGGCAAATCTTAGCAGAGAGGTAAAACACTACTTTCGATTTTTTTTTTGTCCAGTGATTCACTTCAGCTGTATTCTATGTTGACTTAGCAAATGAGGGCCTAGAACCAGGTGACACTCAAAATGGTGTCTTTTCATAGTACTGAACAGTTTGCTTCTGACTTATGAAATGCATGTTTCAGGGCCTTGTATTTGCTTGGAATTTCATTCAAACAGAACTGAGAGACGAGATAATTTGTGTTAAATAGCACCTGAACAGTGAACTTGCCTTGAGTGTCAGCTTAGATGCTTCTTTAATAGGAACAGCAGAAATGTAATTTGTCATATGAATGCACAAAATTAGTCACAAGTCAAGATATGCAGCACTTAATTGCTTGTCACCTCACACAAACATTTGGGTTTGGACACATGCTTTGTATTTCCTGAGTTTTTGGGGGGTTTTGTTTGGGGTTTTTGTTGGTTTTTGGGGGGGGGGTTGGGGGGTTTTTTTGTGGGTTGGTGTTTTTGTTTGGTTGGTTTGGTTTTCTTGGTTTAGTTTGTGCCATTGTTTTTTGTTGTTGTGTTTGTTTGCCTGTTTGTTTTTTTGTTTTTTCCTTTGTACAGCATCCAATGAGGAATCCTTATTTTTTAAATACTTCATGCTCACTGTAAAAACATTGGAGATCTAGAAGTGAAATGCATAACATTACTGCAAAGTATTAAAACTTTTGTAATTTCAAGGGAAGAAGAAGCAGTGGTGCTTAGAGGAAGGAAGGCATAAAATTAATAACTGTGCTTTAAGTGGGCACAGTTCAGAGTGTTTTGATCTTCTAGTAATACAAGAGGTGTAAAGAAAGCAGAGCTGGAGGAACCAACACAATTCACTCCTGTCTTTCAATAAAAGACAATAGATTGAAAAGTTGTTTATAACAAAAAACTTTGGGAAAGCCCCATGCCCCACTTCTTATCTTTCATACATAAAAGAAATGGGTCATAGTCAGTTTTTTAAGATAAGCATGAATACTCTGAAAATTACAATATGTAGAGGAAAATTTATAAAAGTGAAAAATTGCCTAGTGCAATTGAAAATGTAAGAGGAATATTTTGATTTATAAATAACTGCATGATTGAATAAGGTTGAGGTTTTTCAGGTGTGACCTAATGTGTTAAGTATTTCTTCCCTTTAAAACTGGAAGGGGAAACTGAAAAATTTGAAATGTGGTTTTCTTCGATATGTAATTAAACTATAAATGACGTTTTATGTAGTTAATCTGTATATTCTCATTTTAAAAGTTTTGTGATTTATTAGCAGGAAAAACTTCTGTCAATCCTGCACCAATATTCTTATATGGAGACAGTGGTCTCTTAATCACAGGATCCTGTCACCATCAAATGAAGAAGACACAGTTCCCTCCCCATCCAGCTTCAAGTCCTGCAGTAGTCTGGAAGAACAAATTTTGTACCTTTGCTACCATGAGAAGGTATCAATTTGTAGAGCTACAGATTTACTTTGGTTTAATGCCTCTGGGTATTGTAAACATTCTAGGAAGGCTACAATGTTTTTCTCTGTGATGACTGTTTCTTTGGCAGACTAAAAAATCTCAGGTCAGAGTGGTTACTACCAGTTGGAGAAATTTTCAGGATGTTTTGTTCTTTTGGTAAGACTTTATGAATAGTACCTGTTTCTTACAATGCCGGAGAGTGTTATCCCACTGGATATAGACTGTGGAAGCACAGAAGAGAGATCCAAACAAATTGTGAATATGTGGTGTGTATTTACTTAAATGTTTGTAAGCTGTGGGACATCAAAAAAAAAAAAAAAAAAGCAGGGATCGGCCGTGTTTACCGACTTGAATTTTTATCCCATTTTGCTGTCAAATGTTGTTTCATGAATAAATACCTCATTCATGGAAGAAGCAAAATGTATTTCTCAAAAGTACAATTCTATGAATTGAAGTTTATGCTTTACTGACACTATTTTAATGAGACGCATATCTAGTGGGTGCCTTCCCTGCCCTTGGCAGGGGGGTCGGAACTAGATATGCGTCCCTTCCCTCCCATTTATTGCGCCATACAGTTATCTTCCAAGGAGGAGAGTTGTGCAGTTCGGGACTCTGCTGGGCACTGTACACACCAACACGCACGCAGGGACTTCTATGCCTGTTTCATTACCCAACAAGAAGCTCACGCGGGTCAGCTGCAAAAAAACTATCCTACGTGAGCCCTTTTTAGGCTTGAAGTCCTGTTGCACGGTGAAAATGCCGCCAGAAGTTATTGTTCAAGATCGTAAAGATGTGGGGGGGAAAGTTGCGTGGCCCTTCTGCCCCCTCCTGCC
>NW_008237919.1:626151-630508 GCF_000691975.1 Corvus brachyrhynchos | reverse complement strand
CTCTTTTCTCTCCAAAAAACATGGCTGAAGCTGGGACGGGCTTTTTGGAACAGCTCAAGTCTTGCATCGTCTGGTCCTGGACTTATCTCTGGACGCTGTGGTTCTTCATCATGCTCTTCCTCGTCTACATCTTAAGGGTGCCGCTGAAGATCAATGACAATTTAACCACAGGTAGGCTGTGATCATCGGCCCCCTTGCCCTGCCCCGGGGGCGGCTCGGCCGGGGGTGCCCGCGGGGGCGCGCCCGCCGCCGCCCCCTCGGCTGTGCGAGTGCTGTCTTACGCTATTTGTGCTATTCGCATTGCACTCAAGCATTTTTTTTTTTAAACTAGGATTAAAACTTTAATTATGTTCCTGATAAAAACTAGATCTCAGCTACTTTTTTCTGAATGATAATAAATAATAAGAGTGCAAGTTTGCTGGAAGACTATCACTGTTGCGATGGACTTTGCTTTGGCTGCTCAAACTCGCTAAGGTAGTGTGCCGCTGCTATACTGAATCAGCAGTAACTTACGTACTGTTAGCCGGTCTGGACTGGGCAGTTATGTCCTTATCTTGAAATTGCTTATTTTTCTACCCATCTACTTTGATAATTTAATTTCTGGCCCCCTCACCCTCCCAACCGCCATGCTGGAAAAGACAAATTAGTTTTGGGGCATATGAGATGTAACCCATGTGGCATCCGTGCTGCTGGGAAGTCGAACGTTATCTGAGCGTTTTTCACCCATCCCTCTGGCCTGTTCTCATTTGATAAGCCTCTGGCAATTCCAGCATCAAAGAAGAATTAAAAAAAAAAAAAGATTCAGCATATGGCAGCTTTCACTTTAGGCATAAACGCAGTTACAAGTTGCGTTTATAAACTTTAAATGCAATTTTGGTCAAATTTTCAAATAAAATGTCTTTGAACAATATCCTGTTTCTTTTGACATTGCCGCACACTGATTAAAACAGGATGTAATTCTTGTTGCTTGATTCTTAATAATTTATGTAATGCGTACGTCCCAGGTAAGCATTGCAGGCCATGGCTGTCAAGCAAAAATGTCAGAATGCTTTCTATTATAATTTTCGCTTTTGGAAAAAATCACAGGCATCCATCTGAGACCTAATCAACCCCCTCTGATTTCTTTCTGAGTTTGAACAAACTAATTCTTGATGCACTTTCTCATTTGAAATGTTACTCCAGCTGAGTCATCTTGGGGTTTACTGAAATGTCTCAAAATGCAAGTAAAATGACAGTATGAAATCTCTGAGGAGTTTAAAAAGGCTGAAGAAAGTCCCAAAGTGCAGGATGAAAATGAGTTACCAGGGGAGAACAATAGGCACAGTATGGTCTTTATGCATCATCTGTTCCTAAATGGAATTTATTAAAAAGTTAGTACTGGTAATAGCATGATCATTTTTTGTTTCGTTTAGTTTTTCAAAGCTTGTGTGAATGAATTAAAATGGATTTGATTTATTGTGGGTCATTCTCCCCCCAGTTGATTACAGTCAGATTCTACTGTCATTAATTTAAGGTTGCTCATAAAGTACCACAGGAACTGGTCATGTGATACCAATCAAATTTATTTCAGTGATGTGAAAATGAGTTTGTAAATGTTGCTACTAAAACTTCTGTGTGACATAAAGAAATAGTAGGGTGATTAAAAACAATGACTGGGCATTTTACCAGAACAAGCTGGATCTGTTGGTGAGTTGAGGTCAAACAAACTGGTTTTCAGTACCACCAGAGGCAGGCTTAGGCAGCCAGTTAAAAAAACACAGTTCCACAGGTATGGTTTGCACTTCATGAAATAGTGATTTAGAAAGGTTTTAGAGACTTAGATCAAACACCTTAGACAGAGTTCACAGTGGTGTGGTACAAAAGGACTAGTGTGGCATGTATGGGAGGGCACCTGCCACGGGGACTTGGTGCTTGCTACTGCTGTATGATTTTGTTTTTCCATCCCTAGTGTCAGTATTTTTAAAAGGAAATGGAAAAGCTGGAGAAGATAGTGGAAAGATTATTCCAGGGCTGGAGAGATGCATCAGAGTAAGATTACAGTAAAGTGGTATTGTCATGGAGAGAAAGAAATGGCCTTTTAATCATGAAAAGAATTATAACAATTGATGACTAGAAGCAGAGGGCAGAACTCAATTTTGTCATAATCAGGCATTAGTTCTTAGCAAACTTGGATCAGCTAATAAAGGAACCTTTGGGATTCGCCTGTCTGAAATTCTTCAACTCCGATGGTGAAACAGGAGTCTCTAGTGTTCATGCAGCCTTAAATTGCTTTTTGGCAAGGACAGGGCAGCAGGCTGTGCACCACTGGCAGTCAGAGTCATTGCAGATGGTTTCACCAAATAGACCAGTGCTTGGTCACTTGCATCAGAAAGTCTTACTAAGAAGAAGTGTGGGGTCTTTTTCCCCTCCTTCGATGTTGTACAGATGTGCACACCCCAAGCGTTAGTGCATGTTGGTCACCCCATGTGTTTCAGTGAGCTCCCAGGCTTGAAGGTCTCCTCAGTTTGGCCAAGCATAGTTTCACTGTCCTCAGTGGAGTACCTTACTGTGATATAACCAAATGGAAATCTAATCTGTCTTGTAAAAATATTACTGTTAAATCTGACTGTGGTGTTTCGTGTATTTTTGGGGTTTTTTTTCATTTTTTTGAAGCTTGATATCCAGATCAAATTATAAGATATGAATAGGAGTGTTTGAACTATTGTACTATACCATTAGCCAGGAAGCAAGAGAGGACATATTAAGTCCTATATTAAGTATTAAGTACAGAATAAGCAGTTGAGGAAGCGGATGCTATCATCTTATTCTAGAATAATTAAACATGCCTTGCCTATTTTACATAACATGCTGTATTTTCTTCCCATGTTGGCACTTGCACGATTTCTGAATGCCACACTAATCTGAACTAAGACACACCTCTTCTAAAAATGTGCTTGTTTTTCCTGATATAAGAGTTTGGATTTCTAGTCAAATCCTAAGAAGGAAAGAGGCACTGAAGTTAAACAGTTTCTGATGATTTTATTTATCCTTTCAAAGTGCAACAGAAAGACGGATTTAATGACGAGAACAGTAAGTGTGACTAGCTTGTGACAAGGCAGACAGGAGGAAACCTCTGGTTTGCCGAGGGTGGAGAAATCAGAAAAACTGATTTCCTAAAACTGTGGAAAATAAATATACGGGTATGAGCTCTGGGCTGAGTCTGGCTCTATTGGTGTCTGTGGAGTATTATTATTCAGCTGTTCTGGGGCAAAGCCCTGTGGTGTTACCAGCTGAGCTGCAACGTTAGAAGCCTGTAGAATGAAAGAAAGCAAGTAAAGTTGTGCTGCCAGGCCCCTGAGGTCAGCAGGCCCAGGATACCACGGCTGGAAGAGGAAGACTACATCACCTTGTGGTGGCTAGGACAGAGTTGTTATCTGAAGAACATGGTACATTTCTTCATTATGATTTTTAAAAAATTATTATTATGACATTCCTACTGAAATAAACAGCTAAAATTTTAATTAATTAATTAATGTGGGATTTGTGACCGTGTAATAGACTTTTCTTAAAGCCCATTACCGGAAACACTGTGCATGGTGCCGGTCATTTGGAGAGGGAAGAGGCTGGCATGGAGCAGGGCTGGCAGCACTGGCCATCAGCAGGTCCCCACTCACCCCTGTGGTTTGTGTGGCCAGGGGGTGAAGTAGACATGTTCAAAGTCCTGTAAAATTAGGATGATGATGCTTTCTGTTTGTCCAGGAGTCTCTCAGAAGACACAAAATTGAGAGGTTTTTTTAGTCAGCCTGGCCCACCTTAGATGTATTCACCAGTGTGTGCATTGCACTGACTTCAGGAAGCAAAGCACTTGGAAAAGTCCCATCTTATGAAACTATCTTGTGTTAAACCGTGCAAGAAAGCTGAGTGTGATTTCATTAGCAGAAATACTGCAGGAGATGAAGAGATGGAGCCTGCCTCTCAGATTTGGGCTACGCTGTCTTAGGGTGCTGGCTGCTGTCAGTGAAGCTCATCTCATCTTTCTGATCTCCCCTTTCTGGGCTTCCTGACCCTGCAGATCTATACTGCACATTGGTGCAATGTGCCCCAATAAGCTGCAATGTGAGAAGAAAAGAAGCTTTTCATTCCCATGGTCTCATGGCCTGTTACTAAAATTTAACTAATTTCACTTTTTTCCTGCTGCTGGTAATTTGGCCACGCGGAGCTGCATGTGCACAAGCTGCGGTGATAAACCACCTGTAGGACAGAAGGATTTTTTGGGGACTGAATGCTTGGGGGTTTGTCTTGCTTGGGCTGGGGGTGCACGGCTGCAGGTGCTGGGGCTGGAGCTGCCGGTACCTGCTCGGGCCCCGGAGCCACCCTG
>NW_008237919.1:548499-625731 GCF_000691975.1 Corvus brachyrhynchos | reverse complement strand
GCTCGGCCCCTGAAGCCACCGTGCGTGTCGAGGTGTGTTTGCTGTGATAGCATCTTGACAGCTGGTCCGGAGGTATTGTTCCCCTTCATAAATTCAAGCTAGGGCAGTTAATCATGAGGGTTGGAAAACATTAACCTGACAAAGGCCAGGGAGTTTCAAATGGTTTGAAAACAAGTGAACAGATTCTTTCTTTTGAGAAGAACCGAAGGACAGTTAGTTTTAGTTTTGCAGACTTGCTGGTAATTGCTTGGCCTTTCTTCAAAGCAATCTGCCGTCATTGTGATGGGTTTCCTTGTAAGCATCTGCTGTGTGAGCTACAGAAGTCAGTGTGGAGGTGGGCGAGTCGAAAGAAAACCTGGAGCAAAGCTCTCATGCCACCAAAGGAGACGGAAGAATTCTTAACTCCCTGCAAGTGCCGTGTAGATTTGTTTGGGGTATTCTTAAGAATTTGACTGTTGAAAGTAAAGTTTCAAATGCATGACTACTTCTGTCAAGGTCAGCATCAATCCCGCCTATGAAATTCACAGAATCAGTTACAGATAGTTTGCTCACTGACCCAAAATCACTTGCATTAATTTTTGCATTTCTTAGAATGTAAATTAAATATTTACTAAATACTGATCTTATTTTCTGCTCAGTGGAATTAAAGTAAACAGTGTTTTCGTAACTGTTAACCCCTCTCTTCAGCTGTATCACTTACAGCACCACAAAGCATTCATAGTTGCTGCTGAGCCTCCAGACAGGGTTTGGATGTTAGAGGTTTCTGTGGTCTGCCTTTTTGGGTTTTGCAAAAATTAGTTTTTACTGCTCTAGGCTAATATTCATGAGGTTATTATAAAACAGGTTTTAACTGTTTCAAGCATGCATATTTTCATCATGGTACATTTGGAAACTGTCCCTTTAATATTTTAGGGAAGAGATTATTACATGAATGAAAGTAGTATGTTACTTTTGACAAAAAGCAGACAAATCTTTGTAGATGAAACTGGGGATTCTTGGGGGAAAAGCTGTATCAAAACTTGCTGGATCAATGCCCCATAGATGCAGTATACAATGATACTTGTTTTCTATGAATTTTTGACATTTCTTCACTGTTTTGACTTTTTGATTGAGCTTAATTTTTCGGTCAGCATCAGATGCTGGGAATGGAGTGAAGTTTGTAGGAAATGCAAGGTTTTCAGAAAATACTGTCTGAAGAAATTGACTTTATTACTGCAAAAGCTCTGGAAGATTTGCAGTCACTATTTCAGGGGAAATGCGTAAGCCAGAGCCTTCAAAATAATATTTGATAACATCTTGAGTGAGCTTACTGTAACACTGACTGATATGCGACCATGGAGCTGTACTGCCAGCTTCTAACTGAAGTCTAATGTCCTCTGTGTGTTGATGAAAATCTATGGAAATGCTCCTAAAACTGCCTATGTGTAGTGGGATTTTCCCAAAGCATCCACTGAGTGCCTGGACAAATTTAGCCCAAAAGAGCATAAGCCCCCGATTGTTCACAGGGGTCATAGGCCCTAATTGTCTGAGCGGCTGTGAAAATACCACCATTCTAAATTAAAGAAAGAACTTAAAATATATATATTTTTGGTGGTTGTTTTGCAAAGCAAATGCAAAAATCCGGGTCATGAATTTGCATTTGTGAAAGACAGAAGTGCTAACTGGTGTCAGTGCCTCAGGGACTGAAAAGAGAGAAAAGTACATAATTCTGTGCCAAGGCTGTACATTAAGTGAAAAATAGAAGGTCATGATGCCTGCCTGAGAGCAGCACCTGGCAGAATTAGGAAGATGATGTTGGATAAAACAGGGATTTTGGAGGGAATGACCTGCCTGTGTTTTAAAATGGATTCTCTGACAGGAGTTATGGAGAGTCTAGTAAAAGCACAATGTTAGCCTAAGGAAGCTCAAGCTGTTTATCTAATCACAGAGAAGCTACTTGACAGTAGCTAAGGAGGTGTAAGAGCTTTAATCTGGCTGACAAACGTATAGTGAGCTTCCTAAATATTTGGAGTTAAAATGCATGTTAACTTGTCAGAATTGGAGCCCAAATCATCAATGGTCTGAAGAAACAGCCTGGCTGTGAGACGTGCTGATTGCAGTGCCTTCACATTAACAGAGAGGTGGTTCCTTGTGCTGTGAACTGTGGTGGGAAGAAAGTAGCAGGTACTAAAGTAGCCTTTAAAATAGGGAAGAGAAATCTTAAAAAAGGGGTGGCTGCAAACTGAACTCAGAGAAATGCACATGATAAGTATTTTTTATAAGAGATTTTTGAAGATGTGTCTTTGGACCCAGTGGATATGGCAAAGGATATTATGCCTCTTCATCTCTGGCTCTCGTAGTACTAAGACCCTCAGTGTGATGAGGATTGCCAGGCTCTTCAGTGGGGAAACTGGGAGTGAAATCTAATGGCCCATAATAAACAGCAGAGCTGACTAGTTAAAACCCTATCATGCTGGGGTTTAAAAACTCCCACACCCAGCTGAAAACACTTGCTGATGGTGTGCAGGTATGTTGTGCACAGAGGCTCCGATAGTCCCAGATGTGCCAGGACTTTTGTGCACATGCCAGAGAGCAATCCCCACCGAGTCCAAGGTTTCTGTGCATTGTTCAGTCAGTTGGCAAGCTCTATGCTTAAGGGAGAGTTATTTGTCATCCTGGAAAGTGGTAAAGCAAATAAAACCACTTAAGTGGTGACTTAGGTTGGAGGGCCAAGCAGTTTCTTCTGGATTGAAGGAATGAACATTACTGTCAGAAGTTGATGTTGTCTTTTGTGTGGCTGTCACAACAAGTCAGGATTGACCTTTTTTTATCCAAGATTAGTTATTTAAGAAGGTCTTTTATATTTAGCAAAATAAGGCCCTGCTCCAGATACCTGTCAGAATGTTGAATACAACTGGGTGTTCTGTTGAACTGTACAGGAAGAACTAAGGCAAAGGGAAATGAGACCTTCATCCTGAAAACCTTCAGTGGTTTGGTTTGTTCTGAAAGCATAGGCCCCGGGCTTTACTGCACAGGTAATTAATATGCATGAATTCGCAAAGACTTGGGCCTAAATATTTTATGAAGGTACTGCAGGGAGCCTGTAGCAATATGGGGGACAGAGTCCCCAGTCACTTCAGTCCAAAGGTAGTTTTTCATCTTGTGATTTGACGATCGCATCTAAGTTTTGCCTTTTTTTACCAGAGCTGTTTCAGGACATACTTCGGACATCTGTCATAGAATTTAGGATAACGCCTATCCTGGTCCTGTGGACAGACTATGAGGTGCTTGTGGGGATGTTACTCCTCTGTTGGCTGTTCAAGGGGGTGTGTGAAGGCTCCTTCCACCTGTTTTTAAATTAGCTCTTTGTGGCACTGGAGGCATCTATTGAAAGATTGTGTTATAAACTCTAGCTCGTCCTCATGTCTGTGAAGCATCATGTGGACCAGTGATGCTGTGTAAATACTAATGAGTTAAAGTTGCTTTGTGAAATCCCAGCACAGGCTAATTGGACTTTTTTTGTGTGTGTCTTAGTCAGGCACTGCAGAAGGGCAACCAATTTTGACACCAAGAACAGTAAGCTTAAGCAACAATAATGCATTTAAAGACAAGAGTTAATGTCACGCTTTCAGCAGACAGAACAAACAAGTTGTAACTGTTAAGCCTGAGGAAAGGGCCTAAATTCAAAGTCCAAATCAAACCTCGCCAGCTGCTGAGAGAAGACAAAGATTTATTATTGTGGAGTCTAAACTGGAGATTTGTCCCTGTGGTAGACTCATTGCTTAAGTGATTAAGTGCACTTAAATATACCAATTAGAAGGATGAAAGCTATAGGGCAAAAATGAACTGCAGTCATCGTTAAGATTCCTATTCTGTATAGTGTGCCAACTGCAACCATGAGATTTTATTTCCAGCTCACTTTCTACAAATAAACTTGGCTTATTAAATGTCAGGGCTGTTAGGTTGAAATGTAGGGTCTTGTGCTCAGTGGCAAGACACTCAGAGATCAAATTTAAAGCACAAGAAATGTTGTTATCATCGTTGTAATCTTATTTTGTAAGGCAGCCATTTATTTCTGAAGAAAATATGCTTGTAACCTGGGAGTGCCATAGATGTTGAACTTCACATAACTAAATGTTTTCATAGCATGTCCTGTGTGTTTATGCTGAGGACTGAAAATTGTTTACACCATGGCTTGGTCTGAAGCAAGGTTATATGATCCACTAATGCACTTAATCTTCCATGTGAAATTTCTTTTGCTATTTTTAATAATGAAGTTAACTTGATAGCAGTGTACCCATCTCGTATGTTTTACACAAGTCTCAGCTTAGAGTCCCAGGCTAGTCATTTCCTCAATTTTCAGAGAGAAGGCTAAACCAGACCCTGTCAGAGAAGGGTTGCAGCTGGCCTTCCATACCCTGTGCAGGGGACAAGGGGACAGAGAGTCCCCGGGTGAAACTCAAGATACTTCTTGAGCAGAAGCCAACTTTGTGCAGCAGCAGGATGCTGCAGCTGAGCTGATGAGCCTTCCCTGTGAAGAGAAGGACCTGAGGAGGTCTTGTGCAGGGTGGTACTGATGCACAACTGCTGGTCTTAGAAGCCAGAAGTGTCTTCTCTATAGTGCTTGACTTGACGGATTTATCTGCCTGCTCAGAGTAGGCTCCTGTATTATGCTGCATTGCTATAAAAGTGCCTTCTGGTCCCTATGTCTGACTGTCCAGCTCATTAGGTCAGGACAAAGGAGGATTGATACAAGCACAAGAGAATTGCTTTCGCAGTCAATATTGTCCTACGTATTCCCAGAAATTCTTGTCAAGAGTTTATGGTTTAAGAGTGCTGATGACAGCTGTGTTAGCAGTCACCCCAAAAGCCACATAGTCTTGTGGGGAACACAAGTCCCAAGGAGCTCTGATTAGTTCCAGGGTTTCTGAAAAGTGTCTGAACTGCAGGATTTCCTCAGACCTGGCCAGGAGGGTTTGGCCTGCGTTACGGCTGAGAGTGTTTTGTCAGCGGCTCCGCAGAAGGCAGAGTTTCCACCCTCGATGTCCTCCTGTGAGGAGTATGTAGGGGCTGTGCTCTGTGGCACGGGAGAGGTGTACAGGCCTCTCTGGGTCCCTGACTCCAACCTTCAGTCATATTTTACGTTATCTTCCCATAAAGGGCTGCACTGAAAGATTTTTTCCAGAACTTGAAAATTCTCATGGATAGAAACTTTGCTCTCACTCTGGCCTAGATGTATTTGTGGCCGGCTCGCACATGTTTGTGCTCGTGACAGCTCTCTCCTTTACCTGCAGAAGCAGCAGCACCACCGTGAAGACTGGTTCCCAATGCATTAGTGGGGGTTTTCCTGCCTGTCCTTGCCTTATAAGATTGAGTCAGTTGGGCTGTCCTCGTGTGTTCTCCTAAAACAGCTGGATGTCCTTGATTCTGCTGGTAGTACTTTATTCTTTCAGTTTTTCTGGCCATTTCAAAATTGGGCTTGTGCACTCTATATCATATGCCAAGGTAAGGCTTCATTAACTGCCTTATATAGTTCAATTAATCCTTCTCACCTTCCGCTGGAAATAGTCTTCCTTGCTGGTTCCTTGCCTTTTGCCCCATTAACTTTGATATGGCATCTCTGGCAGCTCATGCCAGGTGCTTTCTGCACCTCCTGGTTTTGGTAATGAAAATACTCCATAAGGCTCAGTTTGCAGCTCTATGTGCTCTCCACACTGTCCAGTGCTCACAGGCTAGCTGCAGGTTTCTCCATCTCCTGTTTTAACTAGCTTTCTACAGCACTGTCAGTACTTTACTGAAATCCAGACAGTTTAGAGCTACTCATTTTTCTCAGTAAGAGAACTGAACATTTTTTTTAAAGGGCCACATCTGATTTTTTTAAAGGGGCACATTGACATGATTTATTTATTTTGCGTTTTATCCTATTTTTTTGTGTACCTCCATTGCTTAATTCTCAAGTTTCACATATTACTGCCTCATAGTGCAGTAGCTTGGGTGTGCGTATTAAAAACAGAAATATTAAGTACTCTGGCATAATCTGGGGGGTTTGAACAGTTTATTAAAACTGTCTTGATATGGGGCTTGCTGTTACAAATGTAATTTCTTTCAGCAAGTTGCTTTCTTTACACTCTCTTAATCTTACACTCAACCATGTCTTGGACATTTGAATTATATCTCTCTTTCTCCTGTCACAGTGTCTCTTTTCTTGCCCTTTAATTATTTTTTTCCTCCACATTCAGCAGTTTTGTTCCCATTCAAAAATGAAATATGTATTCACTTTGGAAACAACCATATCCTGCTTCTTACCTTGCTGTGTCCTTATTTATTTTGTTGAAATAGTCTTGGTTTGTTGGATTTGTTGTGATATATATTAACTGTTTTTATACAGATCTTAAGTTATAACTTAGTCTGACTTTTTCAGATATAATTTTATTTCTGTGCCTTTTGTCCTCACCAAAGCAGAGGGAAATCTTTGAACATCCCAGGTCATGCGGGTATTACTTGTACAGGGCTGATATTGCTTTATTTGAAGGCCATAGCTGATAGATTGATGTTGTGAGGAAGAAACGGAAACTAACTTTCCATTATTATTTTGAGAAAGTCTGTGTCTCAATTCTGGTCTACTTGAAGCAGTTGGTAAATCTCCTCGTGAGTTAAGGAAATGACAATGTTGCCCCAGGAGGTTTTTTTTACATTAGTCTTGATAGAAGAGGGTATATAGTGTGAATGACTCTCATACACCTCCCAGCAATCTGAAATAAGCTTTAAATAATGTAAATAACGTTTACTGCCTTCCTGGATTTGAAACATGACAGGTATCAAGACACTGAGAACTGATGGCAGTGCAGGTTAAATAAAGGTATTTAGCATTAAAAGAAGTTGACCTGTCTAAATCTAATCTGCAAAGTTTCTCAGCTGCTTTTATGTTTAAAACTTTTTAATCAGTTGTCTTTCCACACATTTTTATAACTCTTGAAGTTGCAATATAAATTTTCAGTTTTACAAGGTGTCGTAAGCTTTCTGATAGTGTGACAAATTTTACACGACATAAGCCAAATCCAGTAGTTAATAAATCACTCAGCTGAAAACTTTGGGTGCTTCAAGTACTATTCTGCTCTCTTCTGTAAGTCAGATAGATCTAAAAATCCCAATTTTTCTTCATGCCACATTCAAACTGGCAATGACTGATTATGGAACAATATTGTCATTGAGTGATTGTTTTTATTTTTGTTTCTGAGTAATATATAAAGTAATATATAAAATATGTTATATGATATTGATACAAATTACATTACATATAATATTTATGTTAGTACTGTATATGTAATAAAATACAGTGCTGTCCCCCTTGTGTTTGAGGCTACAGCTCTATCAGTTGGGGTACAGAGTTAGTGATGTGCAGGACTAATCGGCATTGTTTGCTACTTTCCTTAGGTGACCTAGTAATACAGACTTGAAATAAATATCCTGCAATATCTTCCTTACAAATCTGTTCTTCCCTAGGTGCAGTGGAGTTCCTGTTGCCAGATGGCAGCAGTGTGTGGGTCTGGGTGCTGCCGTGCTCTTCGCTCTGCAGCAGGGCTGTGGCGGCCCGTGCTGTCTGTGGGTGTGAGCAGCTGCCCCTCGGTTGTTGTAAGGTGGCTCCGTGGCTGTGAATGCCGACCCAGCTTGGTTCACTGGGAGGGTAGCTCCCACCCTGGTGATCACCCAAGATCTCAGCTCTTCCAGTCTGGGTTATGACCCCTTTGCATCGTGGCAGTGGATCCTTGGAGCTGGAGTTTGTGGTTTAGTCCAGGCTGAACACTGGAGACCTTCTTAGTCTAGAATAAACAACCAACAATCCATAAACCAGCCACAGAGAGCCCACAGACAGCTGATCTGGCCACGAGGTCCCTGGCATACAGAGCCCTCTGTACATTACCATCATCCTCTTTCCAGTGCACATGTGATCCTTCTTCACGGGCACAAAAATCAATAATAAATAGTAAATGAATAACGAGAAGCCTGCCAACCAAAATCTCTTGTTTGCCTTCGTGTTTCTTTTCCTTTTCTAATCTGATAGAGAAGCATTTAAGGGAAAAGAATGCTGGATGAAATTTTATGAAGCCTTTTCTCACAAATGCCCTTGTTTGAGGAGTGAGGGAGCTTGGTGGTATCCACGGTGGCCGACGTTCCCTTGCAAAGCCTTGCGCTGCAGGCCGCAGTCGTGGGCTCCTGGGCTTAGTCCCTCAGAAACTCGCTCCTTGTGTAAGCACCAAAAAGTCATGGCATTGATGCAGTTAGGTAGGGACATGTCTTGTGCAGGTGGGCTCCACAGTTCTCAGGATGTGTTTTTATTTGTATACAGAAGGCAGATTTTATCTGCCTTTCGTCCTTAAGCTGAAGATAAAGTCGTATTAAAAGTATCTTTTCTGTTCCAGTTTGCAACATTAGTTTGTTTGGGATATGAATTTTAAACACACAGACTGGAATTATATCTGCAAGGCAATGTTTTCAGAAGCACCCGGGTTATTTAATTACCTATGCTTTAGTCAGCCATTAGTTTACTTATTAACATGTACTTATTCATATACTCTTTATAATAAGCATAGTAATAAATCAAACAATGCTTTGCTAACTGAAAGAAAAGCATTTAATATCTGATACAGAATGTATTAGGTGCATCTGTAATGGCACAGTATTCTTTTACTCATATGCTAGTGTAATTCTGTACATCACAGCCATTGTCTTTGCAGGAAGTTATGCTGTCAGTTTGGAATAAAAGTTAATATTAATGAGAGATGTGAGAATACCATAAAATAATAATAAACCTAAAATACACGCCAGTTCAAACAAATCTGGTTATGGTGTTTGCTTTCTGTGAATGCTGTAGTTCAGCAAGAACAATATTAACTGCCTTGGGTCCTCAATATTGTTTTTAAAATACAGGTCCCTCTGGTCTGATGAGTGCCAGCACTGCGTGGCAGGAGAGGGGAAATGTCTGAGGTTTGAATAGAGTTCTTAATTTATAGTGAACAAAACAAATGGCATATTTACTTACAGAGTTAACATTACTGTTTGGCATGTTGCAGTTTTAAGTTTAATAGAAAGGATTCATTGAATTTGAAATTGTAGTTTTGATTCACAAGATGTTTATCATGCAGAAACTAACTAGAAGCCAGTGCACTGGCATTTGAGTCATTTTCATTTCCTAGTGGTTGCTATTCAGATGGGAACAGTGAGATTAGACTTTCATTCTGTGCTGTTGGTTTGTAGGAGTTTCTTCCCCCTTGTCCTTGGTGGTTGGCTTCCAGTCCTTTCCTCAGTCCCTGAGCCAGCCCTGCACCGTGTGCTGCCTCAGCTGCTGTTCGTAGATTGTGCATTCGATACCCGGCAATGTGGCAGAAGTAGGAAAGGCCTTGTGCAGTTCTCGCGCTAGAGGGCATCCGTTTAAAGGCACGGGAGTCATGCCGGGACAAGGAGAGGCAGCTGCGGCCTGTGGGAAATGAAGTCTGACACACACCTCGCTCTGCCTGCGTGTCAGACCTAGCGAAGGGTCGCCAGTTTCCACAAGCAGGCACATGCACACACAGCCCCATGCAGCAAAGCTGAGTGTGGGGGAGCCCCTCTGTCTGCCAGCGGGGACCCTGAACTGTCACGGTATTGCATCACGTTACACACAGAGGGGAGGTATTAAGTTGAACACAGTCCCATGGTAGGTAAGAAATAAAGTCATAGGGCCCATCCTACAGCTGATGTAGTTGTATGGCAAAGTTAAATTCCACCACTGAGCTTCTGAAGTCTGCTTGGGAGGGGGTCCTTTAGATGGCTTTTACAAGGTCAGATGAAAGTTGAGGTTCATGACATGCAGGTCTCAGGCTACAGGAAACTGAAGGAACTATGGTAAATGTCATAAAGCCAGATTATTTTGAGTAGGATGAGAAATGGAAAATGCAGGACTGATTGTTGACTGAAGGTGTCTCATATTTGTTTTCCTGAAGTGATTACCACAAAATAAGCTACACAACGAGTTAGAACCAGTTGTAGTGATAGGTGCTGCATCTGTGTGCCCATGCTCCTGCAGACTGCAGGCTTTAAGGCAGTGAGGACAGTTTACACGCAGGTGCTGAGGAGGTGACTAGTACCAGCCTGCCTGCCCTTACTCCACCTACTGCCTCAGCTGTTAAGGCCACAGTGTTTTTACAGACATAAAGTAGTTTCTAAGGCTCTGGAAAATTTGTGCTAATTGTTGTGGTTTAACGTGTGTCTGACTCTGTCTGACTTATTCTGTACAAATAGCAAAATTATCTTTATTTCCTGAAGGTTTGTCTCCTCCCCAGCTGTTATTAGATAGATCTCACATCTAATCTGTCCGAGCATTTGTGCACACATACAGACATGGCTTTGTTGTTAGTTTTGTATATGTAGAAACAATTTATAGGTGTTGGTTTTTTGCATATCCCTTGCCCCCCCAGTACAGCTGATCTATTCAGGCATCTGTAACCATAGACAGTGAAAATTTTTTTTAAATGTCCCTTTTGTTTCAGTATAAATCTTATAAAAAGAATATGTATATTGCTCATTTTAGCATTTGTGTCTTTTATCATGGATTTTTCAAGAAAGAAGTCACTGCCTTCCTTTGATGATTATGTCTGCCTTGCTAAAAAAAATCATATACCAGGTATTTCTTTTATAAATCACGTTCTAGTTCTGCTCATTCAGATTATTCTCAAGTTGCTTTATATTCTTCCTCGGGACTGCCATTGATATTTTGTGTGTACACAACAGCATCATTTAAAAATGTAAGCGTTTGAAACTGATCAGACAGTTCAAACAGACTCCTCAACATCAAGGGCCTCTGCAACAGTGCATGTCGGCTTCATTGGGATTTTGTCCATGAGCTTATTTGGAAGTTTCAACTAGGTTGGTGCTCAAGTGTCTGGTCTTTACATGGCTGTGTGTTAAATGCTAGCTCCCACCTTTATGTCATCCATCCAGACAGACCAAAGATAAATTTTAAGTGATAAAAAGATGAAAAACAGCATTGCAGGTATGGTTTAGAGTAGGTTGCCAAGTGCTGAACAGGTCTCAGTGTTTTGTAATGCCAGCTCCCCACCTGTTCTCTGCTTACTGGATTGATTTTTTGTGTGTGTGGCTTGTTGTAAATGAGCCACAAGGTGAAGAGACTTCTCATGAGGCATACTAGGTAGAAGCAATTTAAGTACTTAAAATTTTTGTCTGTAAAGTCTTCTAGTGGGAGTAGTCTCAGCTGTGACGTGCTTTTATGACAGATATTCATAAATGGAACAAAAATATTTGCTAGTGTCTATCAAGGCAGCACCTTAACTTCAGAGAGATTTCAGAGACAAAATACAAGAAAACAAATCTGTATGGTTACCAGCAACCCACATTGAATATCAAGGGCATAGGGATAGGTATTCTGTTCTGGTAAGTCATCTCCTACGTCTTTTTTCATAACACATCTTTCAGCTTTGTCCCCTCTTGCACTTAATATGGGAGTGCAGTGACTTTTCAAGAATAGCTGCCTTGGTAGACAAGCCCTTGGCCCTTCCTTAGCTTATGACATCTTCTAATGCTGAACAACAATGGCTAGGTCAAAAGAATTAAAAGAAGTTTGAATGTGAAGGAGTTTGCTGTGGAAATACTTTTAATAGCTGAATTTGCCCAACTGTATTGTAACAACTGCAGCTGAGAACAAGTAAGTGAACATGAAATATGAGTGGGGCTTACTGTGTATTTTTATTAAAAACAATTCTTATGAAAGAAAAAGGCAGACACCTGATTTATTGATGAATTTCTCAAGTATTTCTATGTATGTATTAGGCTTGCAGGGCCAACTTTTGGTAGCAGGAGGGCTACAGGGGTGGCTTCTGTGAGAAGCTGCCTGAAGATTCCTAAATGTCTGATAGAGCCAATGCCAGTTGACTCCAGGGTGATCCACCACTGGCTAAGGCCAAGACAATCAGAAATGGTGATAACGCTTCTGTGGTAAAAGATTTAAGAAGAGAAAAAAAAAAAACAAGTTACTGCAGAGCAATAATTGTGACCAGAGAACAGCAGGGTGAGAAAATGTGAGAGGAACAACTCTGCAGACACCAAGGTCAGTGGAGAAGGAGGGGGAGGAGCCGCCCTGGGTGCTGGAGCCAAGATTTCTGTGCAGGCCATGGTGCAGACCATGGTGAAGCAGCTGTGCCCCCTGCAGCCCTTGGAGATCCATGGGGATGCAAAGATCCACCTGCAGCCCGTGGAGGAGACCCACACTGGAGTAGGTGGATGCCTGAGAGGAGGCTGTGAACCTGTGGGAAATCTGTGCTGGAGCAGGTTCCTAGCAGGGACTTGCAGACCCATGGGGAGAGGAACCCACACTGCAGGTTTCCTGGTAGGGCTTGTGACCTTGTGAGGGACCCACATTGGAGTAGGCTGTGCCTGAAGGACTGCACCCTGTGGAAGAGTGAAGCACAGTGCAGCAGTTCGTGGGGAACTGTTGCCCTTGGGAGGGCCCCCACACAGGAGCAGGGGAAGGACTCCTCTCTGAGTGGTGGCAGAAACAAAATGTGATGAACTGACCATAACCCCCATTCCTTGCCTGCCTGTGCCACTCTGGGGAGGAGGTAGAGCTGGGAAGGAGGGAGGGAGGGGGGGAAGGTGTTTTTAAGATTCATTTTACTTCTTATTATCTTGCTCTGATTTTGGTAGTAATAAATTCAGTTAATATCCCCAAGTTGAGTCTTTTTTGTCTATGATGGTATTGGATGAGTGATCTCTCCCAGTCCTTAACTCATGAACCCTTCATTTTATTTTCTCTCTCCTGTGGAGGGGAGTGATACAGCAGCCTTGGTGGGTGCCTGGCATCTAGCCAGGGTCAAACCACCACACTGTGAACCAAGGGGGTTTATGTGTTCTTGATATTTCTGAGCAGTGTAGAGAGTTTTGTGTGTGCAACCAGACTGTGCTCCAGAAACTACACAGAACATAGAAACTCTGTGGTGAAGTCACTCAGCATTTCTAGTGTTGCTCTGGGTGAGGCGCAGACAGATTTTTTTTTTTTTTTTTTTTGAGACTAGGTAATACCAGAGGCAGATTCAGCAAGCAACAGAAAATAACTTCCAGTGATCAGGCAACAATTGTGATCTGCCCCTCCTTCATTTCTAGTTTACTTTCTCATGTGAGTTTGCTACTTGGCTTGCCTTTTTATACTCTTTATACTCTTATGTCTTACTGTAATTCCAGTTTTGAGTTTTCATAGTTTTTTACTTCAGCAGCATCTTATCATACTGACTTCTGCAAGTAAATGAGGTGTTTAGTGAATGCCTGTCTTCTTGTACAGTTCTCAGTTTGCCCCTTTTTTATTGAATGGCCACTTTTTTGCAATTTTGTGCTTCTTTATTTGAGACACTTGCAGTATCCTTTCTCCTTTAACTCTTATGTGGCATAAGCAATCCTGATTTTTGTAATCTTATCATTTGTATTAACATGGCTTCATCCCCCTCCACAGTCATGTTTTTGGATAGGTGATGGTTCTCATAAGGTATAAGTGAACTACAATACATAAAACAGATTACTTATTTCATATTCCTTGCCATTCCTATTCCTAATATCACATTTTGGTTGGTTAGGGAGCCTAAAAAGGTTTCTTTTGCTGGCTCTGGCTGCAGCTGTTCATGGAGAGAGGGAATTCTGTTGATCTGTGTAAAGCAGTGCTTAGATTTTGTGCTCAGTCTGTTGCTCCATATGGGGAGAGAAGAAAATGCAGTCATTATGTTTTAAATTTAGTAACTTCTAGTGATTTTGATGATTACTAAGATGCTTTTTCCGATTATAAATAAACCACATTGTTTAAAATATTTTTGACTAGACTGAATTATGTCCCAAAATTGGAACAGGCTGAGGAGAGTTTGGGAAAGAAATTACCGTCAAGTTTTTGCATTCTTAACCGTAAATGGAAACAGAAGGGCATTGACTGACCAGAAGCTTTAATTCTATAGCTCCTCTAGCTAATGTAGAACATTATATACTAAAAATCCTGTCAGATTTAGTTTGTCACGGAGGTTTGGAGGTCCTGTTGAAGGTCTGTAGGTAGTGGAAGGTGACAAGCCCTTCCATCTGAAGCTCCTTCAGCAACCTGAGGCACACTGAAAGCTGGATATCAGTAGGTGTTGGTGTCCTCTGGGACAAGCAAAAGAGGTAACCCAACATCACTTTCACTGGAAGACCAAGGCCAAGCTGGCAGATGCTTGAGGATAACCATGGGCTGTTGCAAAGACAATTTGAGGAGTTCCAGAACTGGACTTCGATGACCCTTGGGCATCGCTTCCAATCAAAGATATTCTATGATTCTATGATTTCAAGTCATTGAAAGCAAAGTCTGAGGAATTCAATGTCTTCCTTGATCAAACTCCTAGGCAAAGCTGCAAAGCTTGATGAGTAGCTAGGTGGTTATTTGAACTAAGAAGGAGAGATTTCCAGGCAAAAAACCTGAATTTGGTCATTGCTTCTGTATCTGTCAGAATCTATTTACTTCCATAAACTCAATTATCTGTACAGGTTACTTAAACTGCTTGAGAATCTTGCTTCTTTTTATGTAGTTTTGTCAAGATTTATGAATTTAGGAGATAGCATGTGGCAGACAGGAGGGTCACTGAGCTGAAGTTACTGATGTAGCTGAACATGAGCAAGCCAGTGGTTTGATGCTCTGGGGTGTATCTTTGCCTTCCAAGAGACTGACTGTTTGCTTTCCTCTGTGTACCATGTGTCATCTCTCTTTGTATGCATGTTACATGAGTTTTAACACCCGTGAGATGGAAACGAAACTCCTTCCAATAAACATGGTGTATTCGGGTGTCACTTCTGATGTCATTCTGGGGCCAGAACACCTGTCCTTTGAAGAAAGGCTGAAAAGGCTGGGGTTGTTCAACCTGGAGAAGAGAAGTCTCCAGGGTGACCTTATGAAGGGGCTTATAAGAAAGATGGGGACAGACTTTTAACAGGGCCTGTAGTGACAGGAGAAGGAGTAGTGGTTTTAAATTGAAATATGGTAAGTTTAGATTGAATATCAGGATGACATTTTTACTGTGAATGTGGTGAGGTACTGGAACAGCCCAGAGAAGCTGTGGATTCCTCATCCCTGTAAGTGTTCAAGGCCATGTTGGATGGGCTTTTGAGCAACAAGGTCTAGTGGAAGGGGTCCCTGCCCATGGCAAGGTGGTGGACTCCTTGAAAAATCTTCACAAACAAGGTACCTAATTGTTTAACAGTTTGGGAAATTATAAATAATTGTGGGTGTTTAATGTTGTGTAGTCATACACAGGAATGTTCCACCCATAACAGTATCTTGACTGTATGTTGTGTTTTGACTAATTTGTATGATGTAGACATTTGATGAATTTTTCCATTACTCATTTTCTCTAAAGCCATAAAAGAAGTTTGCAATACTTGCTACTTCTTTCATGGACTCAGAAGAGTCCATAATCTTGGAAGAGTTTTCAATCAGTGGGTGTGTTTGAAAAATCCTGCTTCTCTGTCTCAAATTAGTACATAAGGCTTTATTTTAGGTTAACAGGTTTTTACCAGATATTTGTCTTCTTTCTGTGCTTAATCTTAAAGATTTTAATCTACAGCATTAAACAGAAGCAGAAACCTGAGGAATCACTGTAACTTTTATGTTATTTGCAAATAAGTGAGGATCTCAGGAGCTTTTAGGTGTATTTGTAACCATGTGTGATATAGCCCCTTATGAAGTTATGAATTCCATCTGCTGTATGAAAACCATTGATAGTTGTAACTGGTGTTCTAGTTCACAACATTTCTGTCTCAGCACAGATGTGATACTTCATGGGCAGCCAGGGCCAGAGATTTTCTGGCACAGCAAGCCAGCAGTTGTTCTCTGCCAGCAAGACCCATGACTTCAGAACGTCTCCTTGTGCAGTTAGGTGGAAACCAGCCATGCTTATGAGCCAGGATGGATTTCTGCTCTATGAACTGTATGAACAGTAAGAGAAATAGGAAATCCCAGATGAATTAGGTCTTTCATCCTAACAGACAAAAATGATAAGAGGCAAGAGGACTGTTGGGATTTGGGGTTTTGGGTAAACCCAAGGCTCTAGGATGGGATGAGGTCCAACTTCTAGGGTGTGTTGGACTTATGCTGTTTTTCAAGGTAAGGCATTTGTGACTAGAAACATTGTTTTGTTTAGCCAGTTCCTTTGGATAGATTGCCCCATGTAAGTGCAAGTAAGTCAGTGGCACGTCCATATCCCTTCTTTGGGGACATCTGCCTTAAATACGTAGGGCTGCAGGAGACTCGTTTTTTAGCTCTGGGTCTGAAACCACTGGGCTCTGGCAGGAATATGAGAGCTTGTTTGTCAGTGATTACAAATAGGTTTTCTGAGGGAATCTAATTGCAAAAGTAACTGTGGAGGTAGAACTGTTTTTCTTATTTAATGTCTTTTTAATACTGCCATGGAAGTAAACTCTGTGGCCATGGAGATGAATGTCCTTCTCTCAGTGGGTACTCAAACAGGCTCTGGTCTCTGGATGTGTAACATCTGCATAAAGGCACAGATCCTGTTTATTGCAAATACTGTCATGTGGGCTGTATTTTCTAATCCAGTTCTGTCCATTCAGCAAACCACAATGTTAGCAGGACAACAAAAGCTGTAGCTTTTGAACATCAGAATGTCCTGGTTCTGGCCAGGAACAGGATTAATTTTTTGCAGTAGTTGGCATGGGGTATGGCCAGGCCCAAATGTTACTCAGCACCACCTCATGAGATTTCCGGGGGCAGGAAAAAGAGACTCTGTTGCTCTTTAGGAGAGAAGGGGTTACTTTCTGTCGAGAAAAGGTGCGGAGGCGTAAATTGTTTCTTTGTCTTATACCTTTTGTTACCAATATTGTTGCTGTTACTGTTGTTTACTTATCTCATTGCTGTTTCCAGTAAAATTTTTTTTATCTCAACCCATGATCTTTGCCTTTTGTTCTTCCAGCTGGAGGAAAGGGAGTGAGAGGCATCATGGTTTTAGCAAGAGTACTGAACTGGAGAATAACATTTCTAAGCCATGATGCAGACGTGCTCCATGATTCTGCCCATGTTGCCTCTGTTAAGCAATTTTTAGAGAACAGCATGCTTATAACCTCTTAATGAAATTGAGAGAAAACGTTTAATACAGGTCAGGCCATTTTATGTTTTGACTGCCACTTAGTTTTTGAATTCCATAGGGCATTATCCTGTTCTTTTACCCATTTTGTCTGAATGGTCTGACCTGCTCACAGTGATGTCAACAGGTGATCTCTCACTGGCTTCTATAGCTAAAAATCCATGGCAACATGAATTAAAAATATGTGTTTGTGTTTGGTCATGAAGTCGTGGTTTCTGCCTAAATTGTATGTGTTTTGGAGTAATTTTGTAGGAAAAATAGCAACACTTCACATACAGCCTATTCCTAATTGGTTTAGTAGAAAGAACCTAAAAATAAAGTCATGACAGTAAGCAAAGTCAAAGTAATAATTCAACTAAAGGAAAGAAGAAATGCAGCAATTAAATGAAACTTTATTTGCCGTAATTTGCGACTTATTTTTTCCCCAGCTGTTGCACAGTAAGATACATTTAGTCAATACAGTATCTGATTTCCTACAAAATCCCTAAGTGCAATGAAGAGCTTCATCTGCTTTTATATTATATGGCAGGAGCACTTTTGTATCAACTTATAATGCAGTAGTCAAGGAACCAAGGAATATTTTCTGTTGATGACTGAAATTGCCTGCCCAGATCCATGGCCTTGGCATTTATAAAAACTTAATGTGCAAAACCTTAAAATTTGAACCTGACACTTCAGACCTGACATATATTCTCCCTTCCCACTGACACAAAATGCATCTTTATTTATCAGTGCTATGTGAAAAAAGAAGGAGAACAAACTCGTTTGTTAGAAGTACCAGGCATTTAACCTCACTTCCTGTGCGTGTTTGATATGCTTTTAAGAATAGGAAATGGTGGTATAGGAGACCTTATCACTCCTCATCTGAGATAAAAAAACCTTCTTTACGATAACAGGCCAGTTGCCATGAATGAGAGGTTGTTTCAGGAAGGCAATTTAGTTTTAGACCTATATTACCTCCTAATAAATATTAAACTTATTTGAAAACCTAGGTCTGTCATGCTCCTAACATGGACAACATAATTTAATCATTCATTTCAGTAGTCGATCAACTATGTCACACTGAAATAGGGTGTACCTTTCAGACAGATCTCCAGCTGTTGACTAGTGCTAGTGCAAAGAGTCAGTCTTTATCTAAGTTTTTATTACAGCAGTTTTTTACTATTGTTGAGATTTGAAATGAAGACTTGTGGACACTTGCTAATATAAACCCATTGGTTTTTATTCTGTTGGTGTTGTGAATAATATTTCCTGTGAAGGGGTTGAAATATTATGGAAATGATGACTAAGAACATTTGTTTTAAAATATATTATACTACGTTCTTAGCCATGGATTTAAAAATAAATTGTCTACTGAGGAAAAAATGTTGGGCATGTTCCAATTTCACAACAAAAAGTGGGGGTGGGGTTACATACTCTGTATTTGTGCTGAAAAGGAAAAGAGCAGAGATATTGGGTACAGTCATTTCATGGAGACCAAAGAAGTCCAGCTGTACATCTTGCATACGGGAAAAGCTTAAAAGACTTTCTCAGTATTTCTGAAAGTCGATGCAACTCTCAATATAATCAGAGGAGAGTCAATAGATGGAATGGCAAGAACTGCATAACCAGATCAATTCGCATTTTCCTTTCACTTTTTTTTTAATGTTGCTCATTTGAATCTTACTCATTTTGTGTACTGAGGTTGTGATACAGAGAATTGAGTTTTTCTAAGGGTAAAAGGCAATAGTTTGGTATGTTCCATGTCAAATGTAACACAGGAAGAAACTCTTGTGAGTGTTGCAGAAGATGCTTTAATACTTAATGCTTCTAGCCTTTGGACATCATCCTTCAACCTCTGGTTTCAATCCCAGACTTTCATGGCTTGTGTGATTTAAACAGGAGTGAACACAAGACCTCTCTGGTCTCCACAGCATTCTCTTGAATATCAGCAATAAAAGACATGGGTAACAAATGATGTGCATATGGGTCAGTGTTAGACTGGTTAATGTCTCCAAAATGAAGATGTTCTCAATTTCCTTCTATATCATTGTGCATCTAAATCCTATTTTCAGAAGTGATGTGACTTTTGAGAAAAGCCAATGGTACTTGAATAAAGAAGTTCCTAAATAACTTTTGAAAAATGTGCTTGGGTTTCTAAGCATTTCAGTGACACAGCTGAAACAGTATTCAAATAAATACATGTACATAAGGCATGAAATGTTTTTTGAAACAGTAAGAATGGGGCAATTAACAACCATGAAAGGATGACTGAAAGAAAAATACATGTACCCCATGCAGAGCACATGGCATAGCTGGTTTTGACAGCATTGGATATTGCTCCTTTCCAGGCTGTAATTTGTCTGTCTGCAAGCAATACATTTTTTTGGTCAATAAAAATCTAGTGGCAGTAGATAGAATGAAACAAAGATATGTATAAAGGTCCTACTGAAATTAAAAGATCATCAAGCAGTGTTTTGGATTTTCTGACTACTTAAACAAAACAGCATGAAACAGTGCAAGAAAACACAGGGTGCCTTTGGGAAGTGAGTCAGGCTCGGCTGGTTTGTGGGTGCTGGTGGCTGCACCCTGGGATGTGGACGCCTGCTTCCCATCCGTGATCTCTGCCTTGCCTGGCTCCTGGTCAGTTGAATTGGCCAGAGCAGAGTCTTGTAGGGGAAGAAGCTTCACTCAAAGGCTGACCTGCAGTGACTTGAGCTAAGAAAAGGTAGATTGAATGCACCTGGTCATGAAGTAGGGTCCAGTCTCTGGTCTGTCTTAGTCCAGGCTAATGCCCTACCAGGGGCTCTGCAGGGTCCTCCTCATGCCTCCTGGTTTGGAAGCCTGTGTGGGCTTCCTTGGCAAAGTGTTGTCGAAGTTCATGCACTTTCATGAAATATGTTGATGGCGTTGAAAATGCTGCCAGCAGAAAAATCCCTCCTTGCTCTTCTAGGGAGACAGTGAATAGGAGGCTACTGAGAGATATTTATTAGAATTAGTCTTATAAACCTGTCATAGTGTAATTTATGCTTTCCTCTCTGTGCAGGCTACAGCTTTCCTGCTGTAAAGATTGTGAGAAGACAGAGTGGTCCTGGACTGAAAAAAACAAGAGTGGCTGTGAAATCTTGTACTCATATGAATGCTGAGAAAGATGACTTGAAAAATATGTAGGAAGAAAAATAACAGTGACTAACATACATAAGAAGAAAAGTCTAGTTCTAAAGAGGACATAAGCTTTTCCACATGCTAGGGAAACTTAGAAAAAAAGGAAAGAACCCTGAAAAAATATTTGAAAATGTTTTTTTATTTTTTTTAAAAAGCAGTGAAGTTTACAGTATTGTCTGCATGGCCATCACCATGTTCCCTTCACACAGACAGATCTGTGAGATTGTAGAGTTAAAGAAAGCACTTCAAATTCTTATTCAGTGTTTCTGTTTATTTTTTCTTCTTTTTATTACTCCTTTATTTATTTTCTTTTTTTTTTAATTTTCTTTGGGTCATATATAGCCATAAGGTTCAGACACTTGTTTTTATCTGATGCTTGGGTGTTTCTGTCCTTTTTCAGGTTTATTAAGATCTGGTCTCCATTCTTCATTTGAGTTCATGTCACTGTGCTTGGCCATGTGGTTAACACGTATAAAATCTGCCATGCTGTAGTGCAGCCAAAGGAGCATTGCTCCTCACCATTTTAGCTGCTTCTCAGAGTTTGTTCATGGCTGAGGTTGAATGTTTGTTCTTCCATCTGCTGGAATCCCAGGGATGTTACGATGCAATATTGCTCCTGACACAGAGCGATGAGTGTGATCTTTACTGTGGGAAAATTCCTCTGACAGCCGTGCTGGTTCAGAGGAGGTTTGTTGTTGATGCTCTCCTCGGTCACAGGATGTGGCTCAGGCAGCTGTGTCTGCACACAGAGGGGTGGCTGATGCTCCCTGCCATATTACTCCGTTAACCTTCTGCCATCTCTTGACATTCTTTTGTGCTCACACCTCAGTCTGCCCTGACTCTGTCTGTCTCTTCCCTGCAGTGCACTTTGATTGCCAGGTCTCTGGCTTTTCAGCAGAGCCTGGGCCCTGAAGCTCTCCACTGCAGTTTCATGAAGATTTTAGATAAATATGGTGTTGCAAATTTGAGTACTTCCCTGTAGCAGGGAAAACCTTTGCTGACCTGGGAAATGAGCCCAGTCCACTGTGTGGATTGCTGCCACACAGCAGTACAGCAGTGTTTAATTTGGGTTTTTCAGTATTTGATGGAAAGGGCTCTGTATTGCACTGCTGTTAATGGCACTAGACAGTCTCTTGCATAATACTTTCATTAGCCTGTTATTTCTCAGACAAGACCTTTGCTGTCCATTGGGTCCTGAGAAGACCTCCTGTGGGTTTTGGTAAGACCAACATGTGGAGAGTTGGTTTAGCTCCCTGTCAAAGCAAAATCAGGGATTTGAAAAAACTCAATAGCTAGGTCCATTCTGGGATGGTGAAGGTGGGCTCCAAGGCATGCAAGGAGGCTCATTATGTGAGCATTTTTTGGGGGCAGACTGAATGATGGTGACTGATGAGGATCTCTGGACTCCAGCTGGGTGGACGCTTGTCCCCCCATTCCTCAAGTGGTCAACCTTTCCTTGTCTTAGAAGAAGACTGTGTCTGGGCTAGAAGTGAGGAATGGGAGCACAGAGAGGAAGATTTGTGTAAGGCTTCAGTCATGGCTGTGTAAGAGGCAAGTGCATGCCACAAGGGAGACCTAACATTTACTACTGCAGAAACACATCTGAGTATTGTGTAGAGAGCACAGATTTGAAATTTGACAACCCAGCTCCTTCTGGCAGAGTCTGAAGCTTTTAAACAGAAACTGTGCTGGACCTCTTGGGAAGCTGTTCCCTAGGGGAAAGGTCTGGAGGCGGGGGATGCACTGGGAGGCTCACTGCATTCTGCTGTCAGCACTTCCTAATCAGTTGTGCAAGTTGTAGAAAGAGGGCTTAAGAGTTGTGGGATGGAAGTGGAGAGAGAAATGTTTTCTCTCTGAATGTAGGAGGAAGTAGTGAGAGTTCAAAAGGGCAGAAATCTTCCTAAGGTCCTGCTGGCATCTTGAAGACAGTAAACTCTATGCAACAAATAAACAAACAAATAAAATGACAAAATAGAATGTGTGAAAGATACCTATTGAGCTCTCCCTCAGCACTGGAATTCAGAGGCTGCACCAGATCCACCTTTATGGGACTGTGCTTCATTTCCCTGAACTACCTTTGTGCCTCTAGACTAGCTGTCATTTAAGATTCAACATTCAGGTTTACATTTAAGCAGCACCTTTAAATCAAGATTTTTTTTTTCAAGCTTCATTCAGAAATTATTTCAACCATCATTGAAATAAAAAAAGGATGGTTTATATTTCCCATAAAAACTGTACTCTCTTTGAAAGAATAGCTTATACATACAGTCTGTGGGTATCTAAAGACTATTTTATCCAAAGGCTGGATTCTGCCTGTTTGGAGAACAGTGTGTTAGATCTGATGGTCTGGTATGTAGGAGTACAGAGGTGACCCAAGGCTGTATTTCCTCATGACCACAACATTTGCTGCAGTAATAGCATCCCAGGTCATGGGAACCCTCTGATCCCACAGATAGGTAAAGGTGGCAGAGATGGCCGTGGGTCAGTGGTGACTTGAGCAGTTTGCTGTGTGGGGGCAGCCTCTCTTGCTATGTACTCTTCCCCATGTTCTGCTCAGCCAAGTCCATCCCCAGACCTGATTCCCCACAGGCTGCTCAGGAGAGCAAGTGCCAAAAGGTGGGTTTGAGGAGCACGGGCTCACATGGCCGGGTTCAGGGAGCACATGGCAACTGAAGGCTAGGTAGTAGTGCATGCAGCTGAAGGGGATCCTAAAACAGCTCTGTAGAGCTTCTAAAGGCATGGTTTAGTGAAATTTTGGTGGTGAGATATGCAAAAATACATTTTGTTGCTGTAGAAGCAACAAAACGATGCCACAGTACTGTCAGAAGTATGTATCTGTCTGATTGTGACAGAAAATTAAAACAGGTGAGGCTTTAATATTCACCCTGAGATAAAATGCTGCATCTTAAGAGGATTAAAAGTTTTGTTCATTGCCAACAGCATATTAATTCATCTGTCAACGGGAAGAAAAAAACAAGAGTGTGATTAAGATCATATTTTCTCTGAGGTCAATGATGCCTTAAATCAAGGAAATTCAGAAACTCTCAGTTGTTTCACAGCAAAAGTAAATAACCAATTTAAACAGTCATCTGATTATTTTCAAGAAACAATAAAAAGTACTGTAATTTAAAAAAAATATATAAACCATTATTTGGTTCTGAACTATTATCTATCGCATTTACTGTGCAATACCCCAAAGTACATTATGGAAAAGTCCTCGGTTTGGAAAATCAAAGATTCTAATGATCTTCCTTTATCTTCAGAAACTTCAGAACTCCCTGACACAATCTGTTTCATTGGGCTTGATGACATGGAAATATTTAGTCATGCCATCGCTGCATGGGTTTTTTTCCTTAGACTGCAGTTGAAAGGGTTACTTCTTTACTATTAGGTCTACAAAAGTGTCCTGTTACTATTGCAATTTCTATTTGTTTTAAATATGCTAAAAGCAAAGACACTTCCTGTGGCTTACAGCTAGTATTTATTAATGAATTAAAATGTATTTATTATGCACTCTTAAAACTAGTTCAGTCTAACCATTATTTAAGTCTTAATTTGGCAAAAGTTGAGAATTGTTGGTTAAAGTTTTCACTATAGAATGTTCCTCACAGAGATGTGTATTTTTGCTTCAGTAGCTCTGCAGCAGAAGACACAATGTTGTGCTTTTAGATCGAGGCTTCCTGCTCTTTTATTATATATTATATATATATATATGAAAAAAAAATATATTATATATTATATATTTCATGTAGTAGTATACATATATATATATATATATATATATAAAACTTGCTGACTTTATTATATGTCCTTTTGTCTCAAATGCAGTGATGGACAGAATGCTTTTCTGACATGAGTAATCTTGGACAAATTATAGAAGCCTGAAAAATACTCAGCTCTTAAGGCTGAGTTTCAGTTTGAGGTTAATCCCAAAGACGTGCAGAAAACTTGATATTCAGATTTCAGGAAAAAGGAAGACAAAAATAATCAAGTTACATATCCATCTGCTTTAAGTAGCATTATTTAAATAAATTATGCACATTGTAGTATCCTTGTTTTCATCCAAGGGACCTCTGGTTGAGACAGAAGGGTATTTTGATGGAGAGATTGAAAGAAATGGTGTATTCTGGGCCAGGAGGGGCTGCAGTCTTTGAGATGGACTTGGATACACAGATTGGATTCTCAGTGGGGCCCACTGGTAGAAAAAGAGGCAACAGACAGATGCTCAAACACAAGAAATTCTGTCCAAACATGAGAAAGCATTTCTTTACACTGGGGGTGGTCAGACCCCAGAGCAGGTTGCTCAGAGAGGCTGTGGAGCCTCCATCCTTGGGGACATTTAAAACCCAGGTGGATGCGACCATGCGTAACGCACCCCAGCTGGCCCTGACGGGACAGGGACTTGGACACCCTTGCAATCTGTGCTCCTGGAGGGCGATTTCGGAGAGGCTCAACACACAGGATATGGAACAAGGCAGATGAGAGGGGAGATGTTTCTGTGGGCTTGAGGAGGGAATTGGCTGCATTGGGAAAGGCTGGGTGCTCTCCAAGGGGAGGGGTGGATGCTCATGACGCAGAACTCTGGATTAGGAAGCATGGGGCAGGTCAGGGGTAGGTCTGGGTAGAGGGCTGGGATCTGAGTTTGTCTGTGGCCAGGTAGGTGGAACATGTAGCCATCTTACTATACCCATTTCATCCAACTTGGATTTTGGCTTGAATAAAGTTGAACATGACTGTATTGCTTTGTTTGAAGCATCCTCAGAGGGTCACTTCACCATGGCTTTTTGCAGGGGGGCTGTCCACATTTTCTGTCACCTGGCCTTGTAGGCTTTTGTTTCATCTCGTTTTGCTTTGTGTTTACTGCTGAAAACATAGTAGTCCTTGTCTGTTATAAACTGGTGAAGCACTCTGTTTTAAATTTTAATAGCCATACAAACCAAGAAAAATTCAAAAGATTTTGAGAAAAAAAGTGCTTTACCTGCAGCTTGCTAGCCAGAAATTACCCCTTTAGAAAGCTTCTGCTCTGGAGACATCTGGCTCTGTAACAGTAGACGTAATTCTGGTGCACTTTGCAGCAGAGCTGAACTGTGACTGGCTACTGCAGTAAGACATTCCAGTTTCTTTCTGGCTTCTGCAGTGAACATGCAGCGTCTGCGTCTGCCCACTGCCTGTGCCAGGGTAGGCCCTTGCCAAAAGACACGTAAGGGATGTTTCAACAAGGAGGTTTTTTAAATATTCAGTGTTATGTCACAGGAAAATGGAAAGTTTTGGCATTTCTTTGAGTGATGGTTATCTAACTAACTGCATTTAAATTGATATTAATTCAAGATAGTAAATGACAATGAAAAGTCCACAAAAGATTAGTTTCCTGGTGAAATACAAATTCACATATGTATTGCTTTCAGTTCCATCTGTAATGCACGGGTAAAGTATAACCAAGTGAACTATTTTTTTTATAGACTATACTGTATAAAAATAATTTCTCTAATAAGAAGCAATTATTTCATACAAAAAACCCCAGTGTTCCAGCAGAGTCTTAATTCTCTCTGCACAGACATGAGGAAGACAGTTGGAATAAGGGGCATGTCAAACACATGATTAAGACACAGTGGTACTTCCCAGTGAGGTCTTTTCCCTGGGACCTGACACTGTATGCCGGGGGAGTCTGTACATTTCTGGTTGGACACTTGGTAATACCCTTTTCTTATTCAAGTAACTAACCCTTTGCTTTTCCCTATCTGTAGTGTGTTGTACCAATTTCAGTCAGACACATTTTTAGCAGCAAAAGTAATGAAGCCTGTAAGTCTTGTTTGTACCAGTTTACAAAGAGATGTGAAGGTTGAGGTCAGAGAAGGTGCCATACTGGACTGCATTCATCCAGTGCAGTTTCCAGTGATGTTTGGTATGAGGTAAATACACAATAATCTGTGTTATATTTTGGAATACATTTTCTTGAGTGTTTTTGTTTAAAAAGATTTTCACGAGATGCGATCCTCATGCTGTTTGACTGAAATTTAAGGACCCACAAGTCTCTGCCCTCGGGGTGCCCACAGGGGCAGCCTTGACCAGCTGAATACAGGAGGGAAGTCTATCCTTGTGCTTGAGGTTGTGCTTTGGCCAATCACCAAACCATCTTCTGCGAAGGATAAGTGGTATCCAGCAGTATTTGCCTATAGTATAAACAGAGCCAGAGGCTCAAGTGGGTAGATAACACTGACAACAAACAGCACTAAGCAGAGGTGGTGGCCATCTAAAGGCTAATGGGTTTCAGGAAGCATCAAGGATGGATGTTTGGAGGCAATCTCCCTGCCCTGCGGGCTGAGCAGAGCCATATGCTCCTGCTTTGCTGCAAGGTAAAGCTCCTCGGCCTGGTTTGATAACTGAGTAGATGTTGTTAAGTAAATAAATCAGGAATGTGGGAAGGGCCACAAACACTTCTACTTGAAGAAAAGAATGCATGTCTGTGCTTAAATTTGTTAGGAAGTAGCATGTCTCCAATGGCAGGGAAGACTTATTCTGGTGAAATGATGCCTGCTGATTTTAGAAACTTCTTGTATCTGCAAATTCTGCTCAGCATGACCTTCCTGCCTGGGCTGATGCAGTTGATAAACTCAGTGTGCCACCTGGTACTGGACACAAGCCCTTTAATCTTTCATGGCATTGAAGGAAGAGAAGTGTCACAGTGCTTTGAAGTATCAGGAGATCACTGGTGTAATGGAGATCTCTGCAGCTGCAGGGGGCAACAGGATGTCTCTCTCAGCTGAACAGCTGCTCTTTAGATGACCTGATCTTTCTGAAGACTGGCACCTGTTCAGGGGGAACACCCATAGGAGAGGCCACAGTTTAAAGTAGATTTGGAGTGCAGGGATCTACATTTTCTTCCTTGAATTATGGGGTCCCTGACATTATTAGCATAGCCATCTCCTTTTCCAGTGGTTCCCCTAAAACTCTCAGAAGCACAGGAGGCACTTCTTCTATGTAGACATCTGTTCCTGAGCTGCTCAAATCTTAGTCTGTGTGTGCTCTCCCTGTAGTCAGTGAGAGAAATGGGCACTGCTGAAGTTGACAACTGCTGAACTGAGAACAAAACTAATTTAGAAAATCAGTGCTCTCTAATTGTGCTGACCAGCACTTTCTTGGGATGCATGTTGTGGAGATTGGGACCTGTAACCTCCATGTCTCCTCTCTCCCCTTATGCTGTGAAATACAGCAGCTCTGAGGGTACCACCACTCCAAGGGAGAGGCCAGGAAGGGTGATACCAGCATCCTGGCAGTGTGGTCTGCTCAGAGGGAGGCCCACCATTAGTATCAGAGTTCTGAGAAACTTGAATACTATAATGTGTGATCATTTAGTTGTCATTAAGTTGGACATGCCACTTACTGTCTTGCCTGCCTTGAGTCATGATTCTGCATGTTCGTTCATTGACCATCACCAGGCAGAAGGCATAAGCTGTGGTTGCTGGTGCTTTGTTGTGTTTGGCAGCACCGTGATTTGCTGTGAGAGGAGCCCTGTGAACCAGTAAGTGCTGTGAGCTCCTAGTAAAGACCTGTTCTATGTCCTAAGATGAGTTTCAATATAGAATTAGACTCAGGAGTCTCTGCTTTTTTCCTTTGTGCTTGGTGCCAGGTGAGAAGGCGGCTGGTACAGTTCACTGTAATGAGGAGGGCAGATGCCACCACCCTTTCCAATCCTATTTTCTTCTAATTGTCTACATAAAGTTTTTATTACCATGACTCAAAGCCTAACATTTTCTCTAGTGCTTTGTTCAGGAGAGCTTTTCCAGGGTGTCTGTCAAGTATAAGAGCCTTTTTCTCCTAATAACCAGTGGTAAAATGCTTAAATACATTGCTGAGGGCTTCCTCTTCACCATATATTTGTTCCTCAGGCTAGCCCTTATCCACAAAAGTCTTTTTTATAACTTGTAGAATGTTGCTTTTCCCAGAGGGGTTTTATTATTCTAGCGTTGAGTGTTCAGCAATGAGGGTGCTGTGTCCAGGCTTTGTGCCTGGAGCCTGCAGTCGGAACCTGATGGATGGATGTCAGTGCTGCTGCAACTTAACACCAATCACAGTGCAGGATCAGGAGGGCCTCTTGCTTTGGTTGTTTCACTGACTCATAGAAGCAATTCTTTGTCAAGGAAAGCTATGATAATCAAGCTATCCAAGCATTTAGTAGTTTTTGTGGTTAATCTTATTTATTCTGAGAAAACAATTTTAGATCTCCAGTCTGGGGCTGGCACTGAATGGAAGTAGAATAGAAGCCCTGGAAGGAGGGGCTGGGACACCACCAAAATGCTGCATCTTGAGAAAACGGAAATCCTTAAATGTGCAGTGCAACTAGCCAAACAGCTTCCAGTGGACCTGGTTTCCCCACTGACTCTGCAATTGTGTTATATTTATGGCTGCAGTATCAGCTCATTCACTGTTATGCACAGGAGTATTCATATAGGAAAATAGAAATAAAACTCACAATTGGATTTTTTCTCATGGTTATGTTATGGATTCCTTTATATCTGCTAAGGAGTATGCTTAACACAGCACTCACCTATCCAGCAGGGACATGATTACCTTGTTTTGTGGGTATTCCTTTGTAGGCTTAGAAGTCCTTCATTTTTCCTGTATTTATGATGAAATCATGGCTGTTTGTAATGTCAGATTGAATGTTCATACTGTGTTTACTCGGGCTGAGGAGTAATCTAAATTTGATCTTCCTCTCTCAACAATCAAACTTTCTGCTAATCATGAAGTTTGGATATTAGATTGGACATTATTAATGCAGATTTTAATGCAATGTTTGCAATACTAGCTACTCCTCTAAGTCTCTCTGACTTATTTTTATGCATATAAATTGGATATTTGTGTTTATGTGGGGCACACATGTTCCCTCTGATGCCAGTTTGCATGTGGTTTATTATAAATTGGCCTTAATCCTAATTTTTGATCCCTCAGAGTCACATAAAAAATCATGACAGTTTGTTTATAATCCCTTTTTTAAATTTGTTATCCACCTCTGCTCACTCTGACATTAGAAACGTTCATGTCTACCTCATGTACAGGCCTGTGGCATAGATCCTTGGAAATGACCTGAAATTAGAATACAAAAAAAAGCCCCAAAATATTTCAAGTATTTCCCTCAGTGTAGAAAATAAACACCTTATTTTTCTTCTAATATTTTATTATTTTAGAAAGCTATCTAAATAGCTGGTGATTTAAATTAAATTAACAAATAACACTAAAGATTTGGTTGCTTCCTTTGTTTCTAAGTTCTCTTTGGATCATATTGAAAGGTAGTGTGTTCTACTGGAACATTTTTCAGATATAGTAGTGGTTCCATTTCATCACACAGTTGCATGCATTTGGGACAAAAAACTGCTCTCAGAATTTAACAAAGGCATTACACATGCTCTGATGAGCCACAGGGCTTGATGTTATTGAAAAAATAACATATTTCATTTGGGTTTGATATGTCATTCACACACTGGGAGTAGATTGTCACACTGTGTTGGTAACTGTCTTAGATATTTGTGGGTGAACAGTTCTATCTTTAAAAGGAAACCAACCAAATGGAAAATCGAACAAAACCAAAACAAAAAAGAGGTGAATCACCATCCTAATCTTTTGACAGTATTATATAAAAGGTGAGCCGTACTCTGCCCCTTACAAAATAGTTTGGCCTTTTTTACCAGTCTCACACTGAATGATGTAAGGGAACTTGTTGGTGAAATTTGACGATTTGTTCTGTATTCTCTGCTGCAGGGAATGGGAATACCATTCTGGTCTGTTACTCCCTGATACTAGATGCCAGATATGCAAGTAGAGTCCAGGGGTACTACCAGGGGAGAAAAAGATACCATGTTGCATCGTATCTCAGGGCTCTCTGGTCTGCAGGAGTCCCTGGTTCCTGTGAGAAGGAGAAAGCCCAAGATTTGGGATCTCTTCAATAGCTTGAGTCTAACAAGGAGCAGATGCCCAGCCCCCTAAAGAAATCTAGCTAGACACCTGCCCATGATCCACAGTCTCAGTTGTACCCTAGAATTAGGTGGTTAAACTGGGCTAATAAATTTTCTTTTTTTCTTTCTTATATGCAGTATTCTTTTCATACAGTTTTCTGTGTGTAATACTCTACCGTTTCATAACTGCTGGAGTTTCGTGTCCATTAGATGTGCCTCAGATGTGCTAGTGGCCTGGGAGAGGCAAAACACACAGAACTTCCTCTTTTAATTGCTGAGCATCTGCTGAGAGCTGCGTCTTGCTGCCTGTGGTGAATGGCTTGCAGTAATAATGTACAGAGCTGTAGTGAAGCTAAGATCTTTGCTAAAAAAAGATTTTGAAAGGCATTACAGTAATGTAATAATTTATTATTATGGTTCCTTTTATCTCTCTTTTGAAAAGCAATCTGTCTCTTGAACTTCATCTTTCAGGTAAGGACCAAGGCAGACAAAAATATTTTATTTGTGTCAAAAAGTACTTGTTCTTCAGTCTTTCTTATTTGTGTGGGTATGCATGTATATGTTTACTCAAAAAGCTTAATTTTTCTATGCAATAATTGCCTAAAAATGGTGAAGAAAAAGAATTTTTACATGAAATGGGGTTGCATAAATGCAATATGGACTGTACAAAAGTATTTTAAAAATCAGCACAAGAGCAAATAATAACAAAAAGAGAAAAACATCCCTGCAAATCAGTCTGGTATAAAATCCTTTATCTGTGTTGAACAGGACTGAGATCTTAACTTTTTTTCTTCCAGCAGTCTCCTTCCTTTCCATGCCAAAATAACAAGGGAACAGTATGTTGCAAAGAGGGAATGTGGGTGGAAAACCTCAAACAAAAAGTGATAAGACCAGGCTATGAGGAGAACACTGAGGACTTCAGACATCTCAGATATTCAAAGATATTTTCCACTGTCTGGCTAGCTAGTCCCTTTGTCTCCCTGTCTCGGCTGCCTGGTGTGGTCCTGTGTCAGCCTTCCTTACTCCCTGAGCTGCTCCTGGTTGTCCAGCCCGGCTCCCCATGGGAACTTCTGGCATTTGCACAAATGAAGCACTTGAGACATTTCATTCCAGTGGAACATGCCTTTCTTGGCTCTACTTGGCTCTGAATGTTCTGTAGTCCAAGCTGGCAGACCCCACTGGACCTGTGCCCCACTGCCAACTTTCCTGCTGGGAAGGGCTTGTCAGGGCTGTCCTCCATCCCAGCTGGGCATGCTCCCCCTCCCTGTTTCCACAGCTCCAAAACTGCCATTTCTGGGACACTGGCTTCATTCAATGATGGAGGTATTGGAAAACACCTCTACACTGGGGACTTGATAGTATGGCATCAGTGCAGGGTATTGTTTTTGGTTGCTTGGGGGTTTGTTTGTACCTTAAATACATGTCCCTGTGCGATGAGATGCTGAAGTTGTTGCACCACACTGGATTACATTGGTGTAATCATGATGTCAACTTTTTCACCAAAGATGTTTGTTAAAGATGATTAGGGGTCAGCAAAGTTGAGCAAAGTGTAAAGCCAAAGAACTGTAGTTCTGTAATACGTGCTGCTGTTTGGTTTTGTGTTTTTCTGGAGCATGAAAAACACCTTGCTGTATTTTGTGGGTACTATGTTAATCAATAATCGGTGTGGCAGCTGTTGCCAGGACTGACAATACCTACAGAAGCAGGAGATTGTCACAGTGTGGGTTGGCTGGGGGTCTTACTGCATTTTTAGGAGGGAACTAACTAACATTACTACAGACAAAATTAATTCCTTTTGGAGGTTGCTGAATGGTGCGGACTCATTGCAGAGTCACTCAGAGGTTTCCAATAGCACATTAAATGGATTAAATTTTTCAATGTCTTAAAAAAAATCAGTTTTCAGGCATTAAAAAACTTACAGAACAAGGGGACTTGGAAAGAAAAGTTTAACTAATGTAATAAAATTCCTCACCCTCCTCTGAGGCTTATTGAGGTTATCCTGTACTTCCTCTCTAGAGGCTTGAAGGTGTGGGACCTGTTGCCTTACCCTGGGGAGGACACAGGTGAGAATTCCCCTGTCGAGGTGAGCTGCTCAGGGCAGTAGGACAGGAGAACCTCACAGGTGGGATGGACTAATTTCCTGCTTCTAGAGTTTCTCCTGTGAAAAAGGAGGTTAAATGCAAAATGAAATGTTTTTCTAGTGACAAGAGAGAATAAAGATTTATGCTTTAGTGGATCAGCATTAGGCACATGTACAAATCTGCTTCTGTTGGTAGCTCAGATTTCCTGCTTGCACTGTTTTTATAGAAAGAAATTACTCTAAAGCAGAAATTTATATCTGTATAAAAAATTTAACATTTCATTATCCAGCTTCATTATTAAAACTCAAACTATGCTTTAGGGCTTAGACACGTGTCCTTACAAAACCAAATAAAATATGTGTATTATTTTTCTGCAGTGATTAAGTGAGGAATAAAGAAGATCTGCTCCAAGAGTGGCAGTGGTTGAGAAGCACATCCCTTTCTCTGGAAAATGTGAATATACAGGAGACAGCTTTGCATAGCATATATTGTTTCTGATTTAAGTATTTCATGCTGGTTTGCGGAGCAATGTATGGAAGGTACATTGTAAATTAATCTAATACTTGAACAATGTCTTGTGCACATTGTAAGCAATCACAGCAATACAAATGCTGGCAGGAGATTTCCTTTTATGCTTTCTGTACACTTAATTACATTATCTTCACTGCTGTACAAGAGAGAAAAACCATTTGTTGACCCTTCTTTGTAGAATAAACCAACAGCAACACTCAGCATAGGAAACAGAAATCCGTAATTCTGCTAGCAAACTGAAAGGTTATGGTTTTAAAAGAGCAGTAGGTCAGAAACAGATTTTAACACTCTCTCAAAGTCATTTGACAAAACATTTTAGGTAAATTTGAAAGAATTTCAGAGAAAGTCCTTCAGTGGCCTGTAAGGGGTCACCTTTCCCACAAGGCAACATACTGACCTGCCAAGCCTAAGACTAATGAAATAGATTATTATTAAATCCTTCCAGAGATACTGCATGGGTTGTTTGGGCTTTTCAGCTACCTATATGCATCAGTGTAATGAGAACTTGGCAGAGGGCCTGGGCTCTGTGACACCTTCAAGGATGTCGTTGGAAAAGCCCTGAGGTTTTGTCTCTCCTTGGAAACATTGCTGTGGGAAAGTCAGATCTGCTCATCAGAGCAGAACTCATTCTTCAGCCATTGCACGAGTGCACTTGGGATTTTGTTCCAGAGACCTGTGTTTAAAGATGCTTGGAGGCTTACTGATACGTAATAGACACATTTCTTTTGTGAACTTGCTGCAGTTGCTGGAAAGTCCAGCCAGAACACTTAGTTTATTTGATGCACCGAAGCTTCTTATCAACCTGTTTTGACTGAAAGAGGTGCTAACTGCTCCATGTAGTCAAAATAACTAATTCAATTCTGGGAACAGGAAAGCTACATTCCTTGTCAGGATTTATGCCACTGTCATGGTCAAAACCAATTTGGACATGGCTTCTTGGTGCTGAGCATCTGTGCACACGATTGCAAATAATCATGACAATTGAACAGCCATGCTATTAATTCAGGTGCTTAAGTACAGATTTGTGGTCATCTGGTTAATTTAAGGCATCTGTGGGTTGATTTGAGTCACTATGATTATGAGCACTGATGTCCTGTCTGCTGACAGAGACTACAAGCTGCCTGTTAGAAAGTGTGTTATGAGATGTCTCACCACAGGATATGGCCTCTCTCATGACTTTCTTCCAGAAATGAAATACAGATAAATGTTCCCATGAGCTTGGTGGCCCTAAGTATTCTTACGGTGTGTGCAGAGCACAAAGGGACTGTTCAATGTGTGGAATGGAAAGCAGAGGAAAAACTGAAGAGCATTTTGTGCCAACAGATGTTACCAGAAGAGTAGCTTGGTGTGTCTTGTAGGTACCCCCCACCACTGTGGGAAGGACAAGATCAGGCTCTATAAAGCTCTTCTGTGCTTTCCCAACTCACAGCACAGGGCTGCTGAGGGTCCATAAGGATGTTTGTGGGCATACACACTCTGTGAGCTTGGGACCATGTTCCCCATCCCCAGGACCAGAGGGACTGGCCTTGCAGTGAACTGCTGTAGCTCTGATCCCTATCTGTTGCTTTCCAGTCTGTCCTTCAGGCAGCAGTGGTCTCAGCCAACAACTCCTCGGTTCCCTAATGATTTCAGCACACTGAGCTTCTCAGGTGGCAGGTGCTGCCAGCCTTCAGTAGTACTTGCTTTTCCAGCTGCTGCTCATGGTGGCATTGTGTCTTCTGCAAACAGCTCAAACCCCCTTGGCCTGCAGAGCAGCAGGAGTGTTTGGGAATGGTTAACCCACAAAAGCTGAGAAATGGGAGGAGTGGTTGCTTCTTTGCTTAACGGACCTGCATCTTCCTCCTTTCTCCTCATCCACCAGCAGTACTTTTCAGTGTCTGACATCTTGGGAAGTGCATGTACGTGTTCAGTGAGCCTTTGCAGAAACGTTCTTGGTTTTGCCCCCTCCAGACAGCCATTCCATGGATGGCCCCCAATGTCTGGTAGCTTCCAGCCATCAGCTTCCTGCTTGGCTGCTCTCGCCAGCACGAGACGGGCAATTCCTTTTGTCTGCGAGAGGACCAAAGGAGCAAGCTTAGGGCTTTGTTTCTATGTTTGATCATCTTTCGATTACTGAAGGTCAGAAAAAAAATAAGCTCAGTGCACTAAAAATGCACTTGCAGATACACACTAGATCTAGATGGCTTTGAAGAATAAAGAAAAAGTAAGGAAAATGTTTCTTTGGTTGCTAGGATGCCTTTTTATCATTGAATCCAGTGTGCTTTGGGGTTTTTATTTTTATTTAGATCTGTGACTTATTTATTGTGGTTAGAGCATTGTTACAGTATATTCTGACAATAAATTTAAGTAAATGAGACAGTTGGCTAACACTTTGATGTGAAAATTAGGTCTGGAGTGTAGACTGGCCCAGGAATTTAGTATTTCTTTGAAGGAAAAATAGTAAAGAGAGTTAGTGATAGAAATTTGGGGTTATTCTTTACTGAAAATGTTGTAAGTGGCATTTATTAGGATATTTGTCCCTGAAATGTATTCTGTTTGAACAGAGACACTTTGCATCTTGTGCAGCTGAGCAAAGGAGCATGAATTCAAGGCAGATATTTTCCTTCTAGCATTACAGACCCGGGTGGGAGCTTTAGCATCACAGAGGGAAATATATGTCTGGCTCTTTGTCCTCTGCTTTTGTGACAAAGGAGTTCCCATCTGAATCGCTCTGCTCTGTCCAAGCCCCCTCCGAGCCTCTGGGTTTGCAGCAGTCAGTCTTCGCAGTGTCCTGACGTCATCCCGTGTGTGCATAAGCTCCGCTATTGTCTTACGGCGAGCAGGGGCTGGGGATTGCAGTATCTGGTGGCTGATACCTCTTTCTGCCTGCTGGTATCACAGAAAGAACGCCAGCCTGCCCTTATCACTCGGATTTAAAACAGAAGCTCCTGCTTTTTGCTTCCTGAAGAAGGACCTTCACTGCGGTTGCAAGGAAAAGCTGTCTGCGGTGTTGAGCAGAGGAGAGGAGGAGAGAGGAGAATCTGGCAGCTTGGATAGCCTGGACTGCATTGTCTGGCTTCATGACCCCTGCTGTGTAGCAGTCTCATCCCTTCTCACATACACTCCGTCTTCCACTCTTTTTTCTTCTTTCCTTTTTAAAATAGCAGCATCTGGGGCGAGCCATGTTTGGCACTGAATCGTCATGTAAGTAAATGCATCCCATTTTCTATTGAGAACAGGGCTTGTTTTGTCCTTGCTGTACCCGCCACACTTGCATTCTCTTTGCTGTAGGTCGTTGGTTAAAAGCTGTGGTCCTTGCCTGTTTATGAAGGGATGAAAGATGCTGGAGGGGAAGCATCTACCTCCTAACTGTGGGTGCATCCTCGATGTAAGCAGCAAGGCAGCGTAGGGCTGTCAGCACTGCTGAATTCAGGCCACTGGAAGATAGGGGGAAAAAGGCAGTTTTGCTTGAATGTGTCAGTTGATAAGATCACATCTGTCAGTGATCAGGAGTTGCAAATACTCTAATGAATGCACCACTCAGATATTACATTTGGGTACTGAGGGTGCTGCAGTATTAGATGGGCGAGAGCTGGGGGAAAGTGATTTAATCAGCAGGACAAGACTGCTATCCCATGTCTATCTCATTTACTTAATTTTTGTTTCTGGGAAAAAGGAGTCTTCTGTGCAATCCCCCCTATGACTGCAGAATCTGCAATTAAATTAGGTGGAATTCTAAATATGGGTGAAAAATGCAAAATAAAAGGATCATTTATTTTTTTCTTCCTGATCTTTGTCCTGGAAAATCGTAACTGAGGCTGTCTGCTGTATAATAGCAGTGCAGATGCATGTCATTGAGAGCAAGCCAGTTTTCCTTCAATGGGAACAACAATTACCTACCTGGCAAATCTGGCAACTGAGGAAGGCTGGGGGTTGTTGTATAAATAATGTTGCTGGGGACAGTGTGGCTGTGTGGAGACTAGTCTGATCCAGTGATTATCAGGTGACCGAGAAATAGAAAACAGTTGGTTCATGTTGTATTTTGTGCACAAAACAATACTGCGCATTGGAAACGTGTATCATTTGAACATGGAGCAATGGCTTTTGTAGAGCATTGTCACATCCAGCATAGTGTAATGTCTCCGCACTGCTAGGCTGGGACCTGTTCTGCTCGTCTCTTCCTAGGAAGTGATAACAGCATTGGGATACCTCATAGTTATGCCTTCCTGGCTGTCAAACTCCTTGCTCCCAAAGGGTTAATTGGTCCTGTCGCCTGGCTCTGGCAGCTCCCCCCTCCTCTGCCACAACACACAGTCAAGGTCAGGCAGCATAAAAACAAAATTTGCCTTTAAGATTTCTTTTGCTTAGGGACGCATTTTTCATGCACAGTTGTAAACGTCTGCAGCTCTGGGTCATCAGAGCATGAAGAGAGATGCCAAATATTGTAGCTGCACCTATTTCACCCTGCCAGATCTGTGAGCCCCAGTTTCTGTGTCCATGGGCTCTGCTTCTGCAAAATGCACTGAACAGGCTCTGAGATAAAATCAGTGCCCCACCTGCCCTCATGCAGAAAGCCATAGTGCACACTCAGAGTCAGATTGTTCAGTCTTGTTCATTTTCGTGGTCCTTTCTTGGTTTACGAGGTGCATTGGCTAAAGTCACGGGGGTTGTGCACCAGCAGCTGTGGCTGTTTTTGTCTCCATGGTTCCCACAGTTCCCACAATTTAGAAAAGGGTGATGGGAGCTTCCATAACAGCCACTACCTGTTTCCCAGAAGGGTCTAGAAACACTTCTTGCTTTTAAAAACGGGATTAAACAGAACATGGCTCATTGCCACTGATTCAAGCAGAGGCTATGGTCAGTCTCTGCCTGAGCTCTCTGGCCAGATGAAGAGGAAGGCGGTGTGGTGGCCAGCTCCCCTGTGCCTCTGCTCAGGCCTGAACCTCCCGCCCAAGAGTTCCTCTTCAGGTTGGACAGGCTGTCCCACTGCCTGCTGCTGCCAGGTGCTGGCAAGCAGGAGGAGAGTGGGGTCACTGGTGCTGCCCCACTCACCTGCCTGTGCAGGTCAGTGCTTGTGTAACCAGCCCTGCCCACACCACTGCTGGAGGAACATTGGCTTTGCTTTCAAAGAAAGAGGATAGTATCAAAATTACTTCAATCAAAATGCTAAGAGTTTTTGGTTTTCCCTTCCCTCCTGTCTTCTTAATATTTCCAGGCTGTCAAATGATAACAGTGCTACTAATTGTTAACATTTCTGTCTGGCTAGAACATCAAATAAGACCAAATAAATTTAAAAAAAGATTCAGCATTATTTGGATGTTGGAAATATGACAGAAGCCATTGCTGCTGCTGCTGTCCAAAAAGCATGAAATGAGCAGATTACAGTTTTTTTAATCCTGCTGTTTACACTTAGTATTTAGGATTTTATTTCTCTTTTCTCTGATTAAAAAGCTAAGAAAAATGATCAGAAGCAAATACTGGTTCAGAACCTTTAGTCTCACGCGGTATCAAAGTATTTTAAATGTCAAAACAACTCTCATTCGGCAATCCTGGTTTTTCTTTTTGCTTTTAGCAGCAGTCAGAAGGGCAGTAAAAGATGGTCTGAGGGCCTTTGTAGGAACAGGCATCTGCTTATCACCTCCTGGATGCAGGGAAACACAAACAGCCAGTGACAATAGCTCATAAAGGGGGTTAAGGCAGCAGGCAATGCACAAACAGCTGCTGACACTCCCAGTGCATGATGAGCAAGGGTAGAGTGTGCAAAGCAAAAACCCTGAGAAGTATCTGTGCAAGGGCACTGTGGGAGGGTAAGGTAGTTGCCATAGGGTCATGGTCAGTATTTTCCATTGGTCACATGTCGTTTTTCTAATGCCCACAGGAAACATAGGTGCCAGAGACACTTCATCTTTAGTGCTTTTGTGCTGATCCACTGTCAGACACACTGCTGGGGCGGTGTTGGGGGGCTGTGTGCATGGGGGGCAGGTTTCCATCCCCCACCATCACTACTGCTGACCTTAGAGATTTGTCTGCTCTCCATAATAGTTTTACATTCTGTAGGAGGTAATCTGGTTTGATAAAAATTGAGAATTTTTGAAGGTGAAATGGTGTTGCAGTGCTGCACCAAAGCAGAGAAGTGGTGGACCTCTGAACAAGCGACAAGGTGGTCCCCACAAGTAGAACACTCTCATCTCAGGGAGAAGAGCCTTGCAGAAATAACCAGCAAGCGTCCCTTATCTAACTAGGAATACTGGCAGTTGGAGGTCTATAGAAGAGACAACAGAGGCACAAATTAAACTGAACTGTGAGAGTAGCCAGTTGTGGGCTTACCAGTGGTGGGAGAGGTCAGGAGAATGCAGCTCCATCACATCTGACTGTGTAGTGGTAAGGAATGGGACAGGATGCAGTTTAGAACCTGTAAAGCGACTAAAGAGGCTCAGACAGCCATTTCATGCATGTCTGAGAACATGCACCATGTGTGCTTCTGCTACCCAGAGAAGTTCAGTGGGAAGCTGCGAGGGAGGGAATCACAAACATATGTCCATGGCACTTGCCCCAGTGCTATTACAAGGACCCAGATGTGTGCTGTGAAAGCCCCAGGTGATGTTCTCAGTACTGCTGCATTTCTTCATGCTGGGGCACTTTAACCTAGCAGCAGTACTAAACTGTGAGGGGAGGTTGTCTGGGAAATGCTCTTCCAGCCTGGGCTGTCTGGGAGACGCTCATGGGTGGTCCCTGACTGGTAGATCAGCAGCTGCACTCTGGAAAGCAGAAGGATTCTGAAACAAAGGAGAGCTGACCAAAGGGCCGGAGAAATACAAAACCAAAGGGCAAGTGGAGCTTTCCTCTGCTGCAAGGTTAATGCTGGAAGGCTGCTCTCTGTGGGGAGGCTGAGGACTGCTGTGGGAATGGGAAATCTTGCCCACCTAAGTGTGCCAGGAAAAGCTTCTGTGCTTGTCCCAGGCTCACTCTACTGTCTTCTGCCCTGTCTGTTCAGGAGGTGCTTTTGTTCCTAGGCACTTTTTTCCCAAACTTTCTTCCAGCCAAAATGCAACAAATGGGAAAGGTTACACCAAGATAATTGATTTTATGGCATCAGAGAAGTAGTCTTATAAACCTCTGCAAAACAGCAGCGGCCAGCAGTAGAGAAATGGGAGATCTTAGAGTCAAATATGGAGATGAAGGACAATCTGATTGGCATGGTTGTTGCCATCCTGGGTGATCTGCCTGCCTCCTCTGTTCCCAGCACTGGTACTCATCCCATCTGTGGAAGAACCAACCAAAACCTGACCACTTCTGCAGGTAGTTGGTTTTGAGCATGTTGGCTGGTTCATGGGGCAGTTAGATGAGCAGCGGCACAAGGAAGGGTGGGACATGACTGTTGAAATTGGTGGGATAGCAGCCTTGGTGAGACTGGGCTCCACAGAACCAGCAGATGACCAAAACACTCATTTTTTGAGCATAAACAGCCCATTGCCATCCTAAAAGGCCGAGAGCAGTAAGTACAGCCACAATTCCTCAATGATGTTACACTGGTTTCTCAGGCAACAGTATGTCAAAGAGAGGTTACAGAAAGTACCAGAAGTTGTGACTTTAAACCAATATATTTAGCTGCTGAGGTTCCTGTTGTTCCCTGTAGAGTCAGGGCTGTTGAAAATATTGCAGAACCAGGTCAAAGAGAGGCTTAGCTACACCAGTGTCAAATGGCAGAATAAACCTGCGTTATGAAATGGGTTGAGATTACTGGAGCTGTAATAACTTGACAAATTCATCAGTGAAACTTCAAGATATTTGGAGAGAAAATGTAGTCTCACATCCCACTTACAGTAGATTTTGAGGATTTACTGAGTGCTAGTATTGATACTTTCTAAATGAATGTATTCTTAAAGAATACAAACCTGAGATAAGAGAGGGTTCTGCGTGTTCTCTAAACTCCTTAGGCTGTAACACTTTGTTATGTGCCTGAGATATGGTCTCTAAAGGCTTGACTGCATGCTCAGGAGGACGGGGGCTTGAAGCTCAGCCCTCCTAATCAGGCAGCACCAATGGCCATTTGAACTCACTGTGTTGAGCTGTTCATGAGCAGGGAGAGTTTAAGTGCAACTTGCCCTTTCTTCCTGCAAAGACGAAAAGTGAACTGAGACGTCTCACAGGCTGGATATGACTCATAAATTTGACAGTCTTTGGTGGTTTGCCTCTTGCAGCACTGGATCACCTTTCCTATCTCATTGGTTTAGAAGTTGCAAGGTCTGATGTAAAGTTACTGAATACAGTGACAGTCTCCCAGGTAGCTGTGTCCACACAGCTTCTGGAACGGGGAAGAAATCTGAAGGTACATGAAGGGAATAGGTAACCTTTTCTTCAGCTTGTCAAATTGTTTGGTCCATGCCAGAGCTATAATTAGTGGAGGGGTCTGTGATTGATCAAAAGATGACAAAAGGTCTTTCAGATTTAAGACAAAAATCACAGAATAGTTCAGATTTGAAGGGACCAGCACCTCCCTCAAAGCAGGACCAATCTCCAAGTTAGACACAGTGACAGACATGAGCTCAATCAATCTGCATGTTTGCGAAATGGTATGAGATCAAAACAAGCTTCAGCTTTGACCAGTTTAATTTATAGAACCAGAAATAGGGATAAATCTTTATGACCAAGGACGCCTGAAAGATTATTAGAGTCCCTTTGGGCTGTGTGACCCAGATAGGAAGTGCAGTACATGCAGCGAGGACTCTGTCGTATTATTTGAGCTGGGGTAGAAGCGCTAGTGTTCCATGTAATTTGGGGATAATTAATGGGTATGCCTAACAAAAAAAATTATTCACAGAAGAACCTAAGTTATCTCTTTTCATCTGAGATAAAATACCCTGCCTGAAGCACCAGGAAAAGGTCCGTAAAGTGCTATGAGAAAAGCACGTGGAATACAGAGAGACAGTATTCCAGGTTTTCCAGATTAATGGATTTCTTTTCCTTTTGCTGAAAATCACTTTGATGTGACATCACTGCTTCATATGAAAGGGTTACTGTGTATAATATGAAATTAAAGGATCTTAAACATGACAATATGTTCCCTATTGAAAAAGATAAGATGCTATATTAAGCAAATAAGCTGGACAGCTACGGAAACACTTGCTACCCAGAATCTAGTGGAGCTCAGTGAAAAATTGGCTGACCTTGGTGTGCTTGATCAAGGTGAAACTTACAGTGAGAGATCAACTTAAGATGCTTAGAAACTGGGAGTGAAGAGAATCCATATTCTGCCTAGACCAAGAAATGTGCCATTGCTTCCCAGAATAAGATGGAAAGTATTGTAGAACTTCTTTGGGCTCTCTGTAAATTTCATTTGGAAATGGTATCTTGAGGTGTTTTGATCAGTACAGGAGAAAGGAAATTCTTGTGAAACTACATGGCAGTGATACAGAATTAAAGTATGATATTTTTGACCTCCTTTGAGAAATAGAGTGGCTGGGAAGGTCTTCCATTCATGCTTTGAGAGAGGCTGAGCAGACCCTCAAAACATGCTAGATCATGTTTCAGCCTAGAGCAGGAGCCCAAGGTGAAAATGACACAAAGTTGGTGAGCTTGTCAGAGAAAATATAGAGCTATACTGGGGACTTTCCACATTTGTATAGCCGTTAGGTAGCTTTTTTAAAGGTTTGACTGAACAGGGAAGGATGAGAGAGGGTAGGAATGAGCTCTGGAAGAAAGTGCCTTGTGCTCAAAAGGTCAGTAGCCTAAAAAGCCATGAGGAGGTTTTGAAGATGCCAGTGGAAAGATTATCCATCTCCCTTAATCTCTCCTGTTTACTGTGCTGCTGATTAGCCCAGTGATTTTGCCATTTGCAGTGATGATATTATTTCATAGATGTCATCACTCCAGCAAATGCCAGCTTTCATTTTACCCCAAGGAACTAGTCTTGGAAAGCTGTCATGTATTTGGATTTCCTGCTGCACTCTACTGAGTGTGGAAGTACCCATATGATAGTACATGAAGAAGTTTTAAGAGGATGTAGTCTTGATGTTGATGAGTTGTAGCTGTGCAAGTGCAGCAAAAGGAAAATGTACTAATTTACATATCTTGAAAGATCCTGGATGGAAGTAGAAAAAGGAGACCAGATTTTTTTTACTTCATGTGTTAACTGCATTTTTTTACAATGAAATAAGGGATTGTGTGATGAGGACCACAGTAGAAAGCAAATTCTGAGGGGAAGGGCATTTATTACAACTCCAGGGAGGTGTCAGAAAATGGCAGCGGACTCCACTTGTAAGACTTCTGCCACAAGAAAAGGAAAAACTGCTGTAAGAGATATCATCCCAGGCAGAACCTCAACTGCATAAATCACTGGCTTACAGATACCTAGCAAGAGTCACACTGATTCTGAACTGACTTAGCACAATGAAAATAGTGCTGGTCACAAAAGAAAAGAAAAGCATCCTGATTAGGAATACTGAAAGATGCTAAAATTATCTATTTAACATTTACTAAAAGAGCTGAATGTGGAAAATATTGGCACCACTAACCTTTTTTCCTGTCAGCTGCATTCATGACTGTCATTAGTAAGGTATCTAGGACTTTTGCAGTGGCAACAATGAATTATGCCACTGTATTTTCATGGGGGTAGGTAATCATGAGTCATTCAAACCATCTGCTAACAAAATTCTCTCAGACTGTTTAGGTTATCAAAGAGAATACAGTAGCTGAGAAATGTCAAATTAGCTGGCAAAGAAACATGGCAAATTTTGTGTGAAGATCCCATGTGTTTTGTCATCCTTGAGGATATGAGCCCCAGCAGTCCAGCTGTTTTATAGGCAGTGGGTGGAGGCAAAGGTCTGCTAAGGGTTAAATGAGCTGGGGGGGAAAGCATTCCTCTGACTCTGGAGCATGTATCAGCTTGGCTATTCTCTGCATCGTCTGCTGCTTGCATGGTCTGCAGTGATAACTCCAGATAAGCTGCACAGAGTGAAGAGGGTGATAATCAGGTTGCCTGTGTGATTGGATGGAGAAAAGCTCCAAATGATGGAAGTGAGCAGCCAGATAAAAGGCAGCAAGATCTGAACTGTAAGTGTCACAATCAAGAGTGGAAGTTCCTCCAGGAATCCACCCCAGTGTGAGAGACCTGACGCATGACTATCGCACAGGAGAATACAGTGCCCTTGGTAACAAGACAGAAGAGCAGTTCTGTGCCAGTACAAATGGGAGAAGATTCCTCTACAACTGCTGACCCACTAGAGATGTCTTTCTGAGACTTCGGAATGTTCTGACTGCACAAGGAGATAGCAGTGGGATGAAGGATTTCTCAAGTGTGCTAAATAAGACATACTACATCATCTTTAGTATCATTTGTAGTTACCACATCACAGTGGGACTAGGGGGTGTTGCCCCAGCCCATAGGAATACAACAGCTATGATAACAAAGAGGTTAAGTTGCCTGCTCAGAATAAAGCACTAGTGGTCTGTCACAGCAGGGGGGGTCCCACAGAGAATGGGCATTCAAAGGCCTTTGCACAGGACCTTTTCTAAACTTACCTTTATAGGTATGAATATTTTCAAAACTGGGGGTCTCTCTGGGTTAGGCTACACCTCCAGGCCCTGGAGGTAGCACTGCTGTGGGTATTGTGCATCACAGTGACTGTCTGGATGCAGAGAGACATTCGTTTGGTTGCTCTGGGGCATTGCATGTATGCTAATGACTTGGAGTCTCTGTGGGGCTTGGCTGCCTGTCAGAGAGGAATGAAGCTGTAGATTTAATGAAGCTGTAGATTTCAAACCAGTGCTCTGTACTGCAGCAGTTTGGTGAACTACGTGCTTGGCATTTAGTTAGGTTATGTCTTGTTTGTGCATCTATAGTGACAGTCAATTAATTCTTCCATAAAATACAGATAAATACTTACACGGAATTATACAAAAAGACAAAAAAAAAGGGTTCATGTTTGGACTTGCCATCCTTAATAGTATCCCCTTAAACAGAGAAGCTCCCCTGAGGGAACAAAGCGATATGACTCTAATGTGGAACGTCAGTGCAGCCGCTGTCACTGTCGAATGAGGCGCTGCGGGCAGCAGCTGCTGTCTGCAGGCTGGCAGCAAATATGGGTGTCTGCATTTTCAGTTATTCTCCCCTAGGCCACTGCTTTGTATGTACTCCTGGTTTGGTTTGGTTTACACAAGGAAGAAAGAAGTGTCTTTATGTCATTGAACAATCTAACTATGGAAAAAGGAGTTAAAAAAAATCTGCCAGTTTTTGTTTATGTATGTACTATCTGTGTATATTTATTTATCTCTTTATTTATTTATTTTATGCTGACAGTTGTTGTTAGTTAAAACTACAACTGCCTTGTTTTTAACAGACTAGTTGAGTGAAATTAAAGCTTTTTTTCCCAGTCAAGGAAAGCCTGAAGCTGTCTCACTGTACAGCATTTCATTGCAGATGAGAAGCTGTGATCTTCCTGCTACTTGCTACCGAGTTCAGTACCATGGCAGGCAGTAAGTCTTATTATTCTTGTGGATAGGTATGCCTAAAGTTTACATAAATATGAAAAGTAGACTATCTTTTCATGTCCAGAAGCATTTCAGACATACTGACACAACAGGGGTGGACATGTATCAGAGGTGCCATGGGGAAGCCTGCATTGCAGCTGACTTAGGTGCTTCCTGCCTTATGTACAGGTCAGGGAACATCATACTGCCAAGTTGGATTTCAGAAACTAGAATTTCATCTCTGAAAATCATCTGCTGGATGTAGCCACTTGCTTTCTAGAGGTTTTTTGTTGGTTGGTTGGTTGGTTGGTTGGTTGGTTGGTTGGTTGGGGTTTTTTTTAAATTGGCAAAAATCTGGCCATTAGTCCTGTCTATTTCTGAAGTTCAGTCTGAAAACACCTCTCAAAGAAAGAGATGCACAGCTATTTCAACAATTAAATTCTAAAACTGAATCACAGTTGTCTGGCTGTCCTTTTGCTTTCTAGCATCCAAACTCACAGAATTGATCTGATTAAAGAATATTGAAGAAGAAAGTGAGGACAGCCAGTCAAATAATAGCTGAAGTTATTAGTGGTTATAGCCAGAATGAAATCTAATCAAAATAAACTTCTAAACAGTAATCTAAGGCATTAATCCATAAAAGACTGGTGAATGAGATAATCATGATAGGACAAGAACATGACAGGTGCACTCTTTTTCCCTCTGTACTCAACACCATGTGTCCTGTGTCCAGTTCTGGTCCACTCCAAAAAGACATTGAGGTGCTGGAGCTTGTCCAGAGAAGGACAACGAAGCTTCTGGAAAGTTGAGAGCAAAAGTCACATGAGGAACAACTGAGGGAGCTGGGGTTGTTTAGCCTGGAGAAAAGGAGGCTCAGGGGAGACCCTTTCACTATACACCTCCCTGAAAGGCAGTTGTAGCCAGGTGGGGGTCAGCCTCTTCTCCCAGGCAACCAGTGACAGGGTAAGAGGAAATGGTCTTAAGCTGGGCCAGGGGAGGTTCAAACTCTACATCAAGAAGAATTTCTTCATGGAAAGCGTTGGAATGGGTTGCCCATGGAGATGGTGGAGTCACCATGCCTGGAGGGGTTCAAGAAATGACTGGACATGGCACTCAGTGCCATGGCTTAGTTGCCAAGGTGGAGATTGTCAAAGGTTGGGCTCGATGATCTTGGAGGTCTTTTCCAACCTAAATGATTCTGTAATTCTGTGGAGAATTTTAAACATTGTAAGTCACTCTATTTTCCAACATTTCATTTGCTTTCATACTTTGCAAGGAGAATAGAGAGCTGGCTATGAGCAAAAGTAGAGGTAACTTCCTTTGTTCTTCATTAAGCTGCATTTTCCAGGGCCTTAATAAATGAGTCCAAGGTAAAACACAGCCTTCATGGACTCAAGTTTTATCTTTGCAAATGATTTCACACCAACTATAGTAGGATGCTAATGTGCAAAACAAATCAAGAGCAGTTGTTGCACTGCAATTGAGTTTTACGTGTTGGTCACTTGCAGCTGGTCACCTTTTCTTTGGGGACAGCATATCAAGGTGGGTTTGAGCCATGAGAGACTTCCTTCTTGAACAACAAGAAAACTGAGGTGTGATGATCTAGAAGAGAGAAGGAGGCCTGCAACATGGAAGATCCTGGAATAGTAAATTCTTGGATTGTGGGTGATTTGGCAAGTGTAAGAGCTAAAATCTCATATGCCAAATAGATATGTGCACTGTGTATGTGTAAGAGAGGGAGGAGGGTGGGAGAAAGGGGGGGAGAGGGGGGCAGATATGAACAGGTTTGATAGTGGATTTCTTAATCTTGCCCATCCTTCTTTAAAGAGTGCTGCCATTCCCTTGAAGAAACCAAGAGACATCCTTAAAATGTAAAATGGAAATGGTTGAAAATGCTGGAAATGCTATTTAAGTGATTCTAGTAAATGAGGCCATTTTAGAAATTAAAAACAAGACATCAGTCTCCCTTTATTCCAGTATCTAGATGAGAAGGTGGGTGGCAGATGATTTGCCGTACTAAATGATACCACACTCCTCTTGACTGCCATAGGAACAAGAATTCATCATATCATAGAGCCCTGCTCCTGCTTGGGGTGGGAAGATGGGGCAGGGTCTCTAGGACTGAGATGTGCTAGAATCTGCAGTGACTGAGATGATCCAGGATTGGAGGGGTTGGCACAGTTTCTACTTAATTTTCAAATCTTTCAGAGTCTGGAGTAAAAGCAGGCTCTGTTTTCCTTCCCCAATGATGGCTGATGGCTTCTTTTCTCTGGGTCTGTCAATCCTGACTGTGGTCTGTTTTACTGAAAGTACCAATTAAGTGGCCGAGCATTTGCTCTTCTTCCCAAATGGTTCCGTCTTCAATACGGGAAGCAGTCTGTGCTGTAGGAAAATGGGCAGGAGCCCAAGCTGTGATCTTGCTCCCATGTCGCTCAGCCTGACGTTGGAAGCTGCGTTAATAGTGGGATGTGCATTAACAGCGTAGTGAGCAGGAAGGAGCAGAACTGGGGCCAGGTGGGAGCCAGGGACAGGAGAAACTGCCTGATGCTGTTTTGTGCCTGGCTTGCTCCTAATCCTACTGACTGTTCAGCCTTGATGGTAGCAATAAACCTGAGTACCAGCTGTGCCTTCCCATGGGCTGCCATGCTATTTTCAGCTCCTGTGAAAATGAGGTATTTCCATTTTTTTCCTTTCTCTAATGAACAAATGAGATGCATTGATGCCCTACATAGCGATGCCTCCCCTCCTTTTAGCTCCATCTGTGTAAGATCCCTTTCAGTCCATTGCTTCCTTTAGATCTAGCACCTTGTAGTTCAGGGAAAATAGCTGAAAGTCTCTGCTTAATGACAAGATCTCCTGCAGCTTCCAGCTGCAGCACTGGGATTTTTATTCAGAACTTGGATTTCTGAGCATAGGCTTGATCACCCGTTCAGCATCACCAGTATGGCCCCACAGAGATTTTCCTACTGCATAGAAAAAATTTATTCTGAAAAATCTCTTATTTTCAGAATGTGTATTACAAACTTGCTGAAGAGCTGCCTCAATTATCCTCCCTATTTTTCAGAACTCTAAAGATGACAGTGGAGAAAATGACCAAACATGCCATGTTTCATGTGCTGTATGATCACTTCCAGCAGTTGGCATTTCAGGTTCTTCCTGGGCATTTAGTCTTTACAGTCCTCAGCTGTACAAAACACAATGCTCTCCTTTCTATTACAGCCCATATAGCATGCCAGAGAGGTTGCCTGAGCATAAAAGGGTGCACTAAATTATGTCAGTAAATCTATAAAAATACCTTTATCAGTTTCTGGTGGACAGATCTGGTTTAAAAAGCATAATATGCTAGAGAGAGGGCCTAGCTAGGTGTCTGGCATGAATGAGTCAAAGTGTCCAAAGTATAGGTAGCCAGAAGATAGTATATATTTTTGATTAACAGATAGGTATTGAGTATTTTGAAAGTAGATATAAATCTCTTGTGAAGTTAAAAGGCTTAAATCTTTTTTGATACAATCCCTGAAATGGTAAGAAAGATAACTAAGACCAAAACAAGCCTATCGTCTCGGTAATGGGAAGCAAACAGACATGTAGAGAAAATAGTTACTGTTATCTGTGACATGGCCTTCAGTTATTTGGCATGGGGCAGTCTATCATATTTTTGTCTCATACCTGTCACTTATTTATTTGTTGCTCATGAATGACTCCCAGCAGTGCATGAGATTGGGCTGATCAGGCTCAATCTGATGCAAAGTGTATCTTAGACACCAGAGTTACTCATTTTGTCTACTACAAACACATCTGACTGGTCTTCAAGCCCCATGCTATGGCCACTTTGGTTTGTGTACTCAGAGTTCATTACATTTTTCTAGTACTTCATTTTTCTTGGTGAGTTATTTTGTTAAGCACCTCATTTTGAGAGGAGACTTTTCATCAAGTCCTGTTAGGTAGTTAAGTTTTCTGCTAAGTGGGATTTTCTGATCTCCAAGTGGACTGGCAACAATCATCGTTAATGGGTAAGGAAGAGAATTTGGTTCTTCAGCTACAGCTTCACAGCTGGAAGCACTTTGACTGCAATACATCTCTGCACAACACAAAGTTGCTTCCAATTCTAGTCACTAATTTCATCTGCTTCGAACAAGATTTGAAAGTTGGTTAGCAGCAAGTGCCTGTGGTAAGAGGAATGCCTACCTGCCATGCCTACTAAGCAGCACTTGGTTAAAGCAATGGCAGAATTTTATGTTGTAGTTATTTATACCCCTAGTTTTGTGTTCTCTACTTATTATTGTGGCAGTTACTGGCTAAAAGAATAGGAGCACATGTATGTGCTAATATTGTATGTTGTAAACATTTTACACGTGCATTCAATGGGGTTTTTTTATAGCTGGTATGTCATAAAGAAGCTTTTACATTACATCCTCTTTCAGGGAAAAGGCTTGTTCTCAGTTGTGGGTTTGTGGGTTTCTATTGTCAGTTTTCGTTGTTGGTATATAAAGAGAGGAACTGAGTCAAGGCTGTGAAACATAAAGTTGGAACTGAAAACAGTGACTTTAAATGCAGTAATTTCCCAAGCAAAGACATTTTAGTCATATTCCAATCAAATTTAGTTCTGATCAGCCAGTGGATGTTTTCATTGCTGAGACCTACTTTGATTCTTAATATAATTTCAGATTACAGCAAAACAGTGATTTTGTCATTAATTTGATCCAATTTTTTTAAATAAAACAGCGAATTACAAGAAGAATCAGTTTCAAAATCAGCTGATTTTTTAAAATTATTGTTTTTAGCAATTTCTTTTTCATTCCTTAATATTTTAACTGGGCATTAATGTAATATACCTTGGTAAAATTACATGTAAAATACCTTGGTTGAGGTACTATTTGTACACTTAGTTTATAGTTTTTCATCACACCTTAAATGTTATTCTGTCACCATTAGGCAGGATCCTGGATGTCAGAGAGCTGAGTCAGGGAAGAAGATGTCTTCTGAATAAAGGTAGTCTGGTGCTTCTTCAAAAGCCACCAATCAGATAATCACCTTCTTCTGTGGGCTGGGAGTGCTGAGTTTAACCAACTACATTTATCCTTGAAATAATGTTGTGGGTGTCAATCACCCAGGCTGGGGTCATTCTGTCCCATGTACCTGAATGACCTAGGCTTGTTCTGTTACTGCACTGTCCTTCTTCCAGCAGCAGGATGCCCTGGGAAAGGGACTGGTCTTGAAGTTCTATCGTTTTGAGCTTTCTGCCATTTGGCCTAATCACATCTTTCTTCAGACTTGAGCATTGTGTTTACAAGATGATTCCCTTGGGTGAGTGTCTTCAGTATGTGCATGTTAGGAGGAGTACTACGTTCTTAGTCTTCGCAAATGAGTTCAGATGTGCTCCCAAATGTATATACTTTATGCATTTGTACTCTTATATAGGCGCTTTTAAACAGCAATGCTAACTCATTCTTATGTGTGGGTGGGTGGTGACATGGATGAAGAATGCAAGACATAAAAGGGTCATTTGGGGCTCAGATCAGTTGCCTAAATGAGGCAACTAGAGCCATTTCAGATGCCCTGGAACATATTTCACCTGGGTGCCAGCTGTTGGTCCCTGGGGTATTCTGCCTGTGCTTTGTGACAGTGTATCAGCTACCCTATGCATCTCAAACAGCTTTGGATGCACCTGCTTAGACAACCAAATCGAGCTCTTTTTTGTCATCAGGGGTTGTCATTTTTGAATCCTGAAGAGATCCAGTCATGCTAAGTAATGTGGGAATCTCAGATTCCTGAGTAACTGCAGGTTTTTGGGCGTCTTCTGTTTGTGTTCTGTTTTGAACAGCAGAGAGTGAAAGTCACAGTGACGGTGACAAACTTGGACTCTGGCAAGGCGTGCATGTCAACTGTTGCCATGATTTACACCGGCCGCTCAGCAGCACAGGCTCGGGGCTTGTGGAACATGCTGTACTTGAATTATCTGGCTTAGAAATGCGCTCCACTTGCCATTTGCAAGCAGGGACAGACAGAAGACAAACATTTCTTCCCCTAAATATGGAGCTTGTTACAGCTTAGTTGCTTGGCAATCCACTTGACTGTAAAATAAGCAGACTATTAAGCAATGCTACTGGTTTCCTTCCTTCTATGGCTTTGCAGGATATTCTGTGATCTTTGTGCTGTTACAGCCTTTGCAGCCATCTGTTTAACTGCGGTGGGGATAACATACTGCTGCCACGGGTCTTTCTTTGCAGACAGAAGCTCACTGCATTTTCAGGTGCTTCTCCTGTTGGTTTTTTTTTCTGTATGACACTGCATTTCTATTCCCACCACTTCCCTTTCTTCTTCTAAGCTTATTGTCAACATGTTGCTGCTATCTGTAATTACACTTGGCACTGGGAGAAGGGGAGACACTGAGTGAAGCAACTGCCTGTGCCTTCCCTGTAGATTTTCATGTATTAGTGATTGCCATGTATTAATATAATGATACATCTAGATACCTTCATCATTTATTTCCCTTGGACCAGAAAAAAATTCTTCTTTCTCAACCCTGTATTGACTAAATAGTAATTCTAAGTCGGTCCTTGGTGGGGAAAAATTGAACTAGCTGCTGTCAGGAAAATACATCCATTTCCATATGAGATTATATTTTTATAACATGAATTTAAATTTATTTCTCTCCGAAGGTTCTTAGCCTTATATATTGTTATGTCTCCAGGGTGCTGGTGCAAAATAGGGTGTTCTTGTTAGAAATTCTTTTCTTGAAAGTAATTAACAGAACAGAATTTCAAGAAGGTGGCATAATGTGTGAGAAAGGGTAATATATTATTCTAAAGTGTAAGAAAATGTTAGAAACTCTACAGCTATGTATTAAAAATCTACGATATATATAAAAAGCTAAAATTCCTTAGGCATCAGAGTGACTGGCTTATTCCCAGCATCTGTACTGTGAGAGAGATCCAGGAAAGGCAGAAATACAGAGAACAATAGTTAATCAAGCAAATTTTTAGTCTTTAACAACTATTTCATTAGTAAAGATTCTTGTGAAGAAAAGTGTATTAACACCAAATGAAATGAACTGAGTAGATATACAAAATAAAGAAATTGGCTCTGAAACAAATAGGTTTTGTCTATCAGGCCTCTCTTTGCCTGGAATTAGGGCCTAGATGATGCTTTCTTCTGTTTGATGTATATGACTGTTAACAATAGCCAACATGCAAGGGAAAAGGTATCCAAGAACTGTTCATTCTGCTGCAACCACTTAATGATCCCCCCTGCATAGCTTACTGCTATTATGGTGACAGCGTTCTGAAGGCAAAATTAGCAAAATAGCTTTACATGGATGTGGGAGTTTTTTGGAATTGTTAACCCTGCCAGGGAAATGGCAGAGGCATCCCATTGCTATGGTGAAATCCTAGTCCTGCTAACGTCAGCTGCGTAACTTCCCTGGCTTCAAGATGAGCAGGTGGGTTTTGCCTGTGATTCCTGTCTGAGATCAAACACAGACTCAATGTTCATTAGTGATCCTCTCTAGATAAGTTTTCCCTTCAAAAATGTGAATTTGACTGCCCACTGTTTAGCAATGCATTTTGAGATCTACAATGGAAAGGACACTGAAGTGTTAAGCAAAGTTTATTAGAAGAGATACTCTCCTCAGACCACTTGTTACAGTTGGAAAAAAGCAAGTATATTTCCAACCTTCAAGCCTTTCTGAAACAGAAGTCAGGTAACTGGCTCCTGTTTCCTCTGAGTTATAGAGCCTTTCTTTTGGACATCAAGTTTTGGTATCTTTCATGTTGTGGCTGCAGAGCTTATATAATTGTGATGGCCTGAAGACAGAAATGAGATTGAGAAAGAGATTACAGTCACTTCATTAATTCTTTACCAGATGTCATTCCATCCATTCAGATACTGGGATTTGTTTAGATTTTCCTGGATTTGTCCTTTTTATTTGGGCAAAATAACATATCAAATATTGAAGTATGATGGCAAAATGCAAAGAGTTTTAAATGTGCTTAGAATGAGCAAAATGAGTATTTAGGCAAAGACTGGGAGATTTTAATTGGCAAGAGCTGTTGAGTTCTATTAATTTCTTTGTATACCTGCTTTTAGTCCTGTCTCATGATAGGCAAGCACCAATCCATGTACTGCAGATATAGGCAACATACTCTATATGCTGTTTTTTCATCAATATTTCATGTTTTATGGTAATGTGACTAAAAAAACCCAAAACCAACAAATCAGCAACTGGGATGCCCTGGCCATTCCCTGGAGTCCCAGTTTTCCTTGCAATGTGCATATATGACATCATTAATAAAGCCCCCTTTATTAAATATCCAGAAGTTACTCTTCTATTAGTTTTATATTAGAAAGCACCATTATTGTGCTGCAATCTAGCAGCTGCACTTAATCCTGCTTTAGAAAGTGTCTTCAGACCAGACTAGAAACCTAAAAGTAGAACATCAGGATGAGCATAACGAAAAGGAGAACCAGAGTTTTGGGGTGCACTTCTGTCCCTTTAACTCTGATTGTGTCAGTATGAAAATTGACATAATATTAGGTTATTTGTGCAGGATTAGGAAGAGTTTTAATTTTTGTTTGTTAGGTGCTCTGAGCATTGAGACAAAAGATGGAAGTGCAAAAGATGGTGTTTATTAACCTTTTATAAAATCCTCATCAAAATTCTGACTATCCTCATTTGTTACAGGCTTTCACAATGTTGTAACTTATAAATTGAAAGTAATATCAGTATCAAAATAGACAATACAAGTCTAGTTTGTTGGAAGATTTTTTCATTTATTGTTGTATGAAAGGCCAAAATATAGCAAATATGTTACTGAAAAGTTTCCTCCAGAAGAGATAAGACAAACAGATTGGGAAAATAATCCCATCAGTAAGATAGGTTATCTTTTCCATTTAATATGAGGAGTTCTCAACACAGTTTTTTTCTGTTCTGAAGAAAAATGTACCTTTTGAGGCCTTATTTTAGGCTGACAATGTCCTTTAACCTTGAAACAAGACAGTAAATTATCCCATTTTTTGTGGTTCAGAAAAAGAGATGTGAAAATACTGCTCAAGGCCATGAACCTAAAAACCACTGAGTGGCTGCACTCAATGACTTGTATGTATTACACAGTACAGAGCTGTCCTGAAGCTTTTGCTACTGGAGCAAACAGCTTTGGAGCAGTTCTTGAATTAAATCAAACAACCAAAATCTCATTAAACCCCTCAGTTTAAATAATAGTACAAGCAAATGCTTGGTGCTACACACAAAGGTTTAGCTGCTGAGCTGCTGGTACTCTTAGTTAGAGATGGAAAGCTAAAACCCTGGGCTGGAAGTCTGCTCCTTGAAGTCCATCTTAAGCATAAATTATTTGGGAAACTGCCTGGAGAATCTGTGGCTTAGCATCACATGAAAGTGGAGGAGGAGGAAGGAAAGCTGAAGTAAGAAAAAAAAATACAAGAAGTGAATTTTGGCTTTTCTAAGATATATTTTAACAAGTAGTCTTTTGGCATTAGAAGGTGGGTTATAATAAACCCTACTGTGTCACTCTTTGAATTGTGAGTCAGAAATGAAGTTACGTAAGGTGCAGCACATGTTAGTGATGATATGAACTCTCGCTGTGCAGAGTGGTGGATACTCACACCTGCAGCTACGTCTCTGGCCCAGGCAGCCCTCCCACAAAAGGTGCTGTGCCCAGACAAGATACTGTGTGCTCTGTGATAAAGGAGCAGAGTTAGACCTCAAGCGCTTTGGCACTGAACTGGTTTTAACATCTTTCTAGGCTCTTTCTAAAGGAAGCAGGAGTGCTGTGGCTCTCTGATTCCCTGGTAGTGCAGCAGAGTAGCTGAGTCTCTTGGGATGGTATAGGAAATGGCAGTACCTGGGGGATTTTAACACAAGATCTAGGAAGAGTAGGCAAAAATGGCATATGGATTTTCTGATAGACAGAAGTGAGGGCAAACAGAAGGCAAACCTAGATTTCACCATACATCAGGTTTAGGGGCCAGAGCCAGGGGTTTAGTAGTCCACTGCTATGAGTTGGATCCCTCTACACTGTTCCTCCTGCTGCTTGACATCACTCTTGCTAAAGGACCTTGTCCAGGAAGGCCTGCATTGTCCCTCACCTGGACTTGGCTGGTAGTGTGTGGCAACTCCTTCAATTACTGATTTCAGCTTCTTGGGGCTCCCTTTCAAAGCGAGGTTCAGTAGTACAGAGGCTGCTCTGCCTTGAATCACAAAAGGCAGCTACTGCTGCATCCCCAGGTTATCCCCATGAATTAGCACCCCTCCAGGAATCCCACTGCCTTCACCCCACCATGTGATACAAAAATCGATTACAGACTTTATTCTTGCAATAGAGCCTTGGCAGTGATGGTTTCCTTTCCTTCAACAGGGTTATTTTCCTTCAAGGTTAAAGGAACTTTTTATTCTTCCTTTAAATAGAATAAACATCTGCATTTCCTGATTCTATCCCTTTGCCCTTCAATTCTGTTTGTTCATCAACCACTTCCTTCTAGTTTCTTCCCTGCCTTTTTAGCTGAACTACAGGGATATCTGATTTCAGGGAAAGCTTTGCAAAATAATTTACTGAGCAATTGTTCTGTGTCAGTGGGAACTTTGACTAGAGTTTTGCCCATCTGCATTCATTATGCATTTGGCCCATTATTGTTTACCATACTACTAGATTATAGAAGTGGCAACTGCTGCTGAACTCTTCAGAAGTGGGTGCTGTTACCTATTGCTGTCAGGAAAGACACAAACAGAAGTTTTGTACTCAGGCTCCTTCTCCTTTTGAGACCATTTCCAATGCATGTGGATGGGATGGGAGAGGAGAGGATAAATCTACTGTGCTATGTTTGAATGACATTGCAAATTGAAACTAAATTGAGCTAAATAACAGAATGAATAATTTACAAGTCAAGGAGAAAGGATATGCAGTGGAGGCAAGGAAGTGGATGCACATCACAAAAGTGGAGGCAATAAGAGGCTTTAAAACTACTGCAGCATGGAAGAAAGTAAAAATGGCCTTGTGAACTGGACTCTGGTATGCTGGGGAAATTAACTTACAAACTGCAGGTGTGCCCTGAAGAGATGGAAGAACAAATAATTCAGTCCTTTCAACCCGTGTGACAACTGCAGGTAATCTGATGTATGGACAGCACTTTGGTTCCACTCGCGCTGGCCTCAAGCAAAAGATCTTAATGGGCCCATCAGCTAGCAGAGGCTCTGCTTTCCCTGTCAGCTCTGTGCAGGGCTCCTAGTGATAAACAATTCTAAAGAAAGGGAGTATAACTGTGGTGAAAAAATTTCTGTCTGCTCACAGCAAAACAGAAAAATCAGTAGTGGTTTACTCAGAAACAAAACAGTACATTTCAAGACTGTCAATAGAGAGTTCAGGTGTTTCATTTTATTTGTCAATTTTGCTTTCCTTTTTTCTGCTTATTTAATCTTATCAGTGAGGATTTGGCAGAACTTGCTTAGCTCCATATGAAATAAGTGCGAAACTGCAGGATAAAAACTCTGTTTTCCTTCTGCAGCTGAGCTCAAGGCAAGCTGTGCTCCTTGGTACCAGTGTGCTCTGCATGCAGGGAGTTTCTCCAGCCCCTGAGAACATCCTTGTCCACCTCAGTGAAGAGGTCTTTTGTAACCACTCCTCAGGAGCTTGTTTTCAAACACCCAGGCAGCAGGCTGTAACTCAGGATGATTTGCTTTAATTACTCATTTGAATATCTGTGCTACGTGTTTACTTGTAATTTTGCCTCAGTAATCCTCAGCTTGCCTAATTTGCCAGAATTTCCCAGACCTTGAGTATGGGCAAAATGTCAGTGGCCTTTTGAGGAACTTCAGTTCTCCTGATACATATCCATGTAGTCAGCATTTTTTCACAGCCAAGCAGCATTGAAGGCAGTGCAACTGGCAGATGGGGCAGAGAGAGTTTTCGTTTTCTAAACAATGTCCTCTTGCCTTTTTTTTTTGCTTTACCTCATAGGAACAATCAAGCATAGGATTAAAAATGTTTCCTTGGTTTTGAAAACCAGTAAGAGCAACATACTTAAAACTGCAGCAAAAACAACTGCAAGTTGTCTGCCCAACTCTGGTTTGAGACTAACTAATCTCTGAGGGATTTACCTATTTGGTGGTATTAATTTAACTTGGGAAAACCGGCAATATTAAATTAAATTGTGGAAACTCCTACAGGAAAAAAACCCCAGCTTTAGGGAAAAGATAATGATTCTGTGCTATTTAGTTAATTATCAAAAAAACTGAGTGTACTTCATGAGCAACAAACCTGGAGTAGTTTCCTTAGGAGTTTTACTTCTCAAAAAAAGGCAACCACCATTTTGGAGAAGTCTAAAAGCCTATTATAACATTTCCATTTCAAGAGGTGCATTTTTCCCACAAAGCCATGTTTATAACTCATAAGGTAAAAAATACTAGATTTATTTATTTAATCCAAAAATTAATTGTCCTTGGGGCAAAGTACTTGTCAATGGAAAAAAAAATACAGGTTTTGAAAAACAGTTAAGTATTTTTTTTAGTGTTATGCTTCACTGAGAAAATTGTGGATGTTTTTGGGAAAGGGTTAATTTCTTTATTGAAGTATTTATGCAACAGTAAACAAATCTTGCTCCACTGCATGTCAGACAAATACATTTTTTAATACAACTACAAGATGGTAACATTACTTGATACCATTTCAAGCTCACAGACCTGTGGTATTTCCTGCCTTTGGCTTCTGCTACCAGTATCAACTCTGAGCTTGGCTTTGCTGGCAAGCTGCAGTGTCCTGTTTCCTTCAGGCAGCAAAGCCTTAACAAGCCCAGATGGTTTTCCTTAATTCCTCTAAATGATGTTTCCTTTTTTCAAAGTTTGGGATCTTCTTGCTCAGTGGCAGCTCTTCACCATGTGAAGGATTAATTGCATAATATGAAAAAGCTCTTCAAGGGACCCAATAGTGCCAGTGTTGCTGGAGCTCAGTGAAACCTCCTTTGGGGAGCTGTTTTTCTTTTTATAAAGTAACAAAGAAAAGAGGGAGCTCATAGCCAAATACACGGAGACCCAAACACAGCACAGCAGGTTCTACGTAGTCTTTTTCTGCTAAAAGTGAGCTTTTTAGTCTGCAAAGCTGTATTAGCTTTTTGTTCTAATCACCTTTACATACCCTCTCATGCTGTAGTTTATCTCCCAGCCCCTTTATATGTAGTGAAAAGCAAGCAAGACTGTTCACAGACCACCATGGTGTAGACTACCATGCTGTCCTGGGACAGACTGGACCTAGATCAGGTCTGCTGGAAACTACTGGATGTAATGCCTTCCTTTGGATACAGTCAGCTATTTCGGAGGGTGACACTACCAGAATCAGTCCTTGGAAAAGGCCAGAGCAGTTCACTTTGCTGGGGTTTGGGAAGGTGCTACATGTAAATGAAGAGCGTAGTAGGGGGGCCAGAAATTAGTGCAAAGATCTCTGGTGTGTTTGCACACAAAAGGTTACTTAGGTCTCTTCCCAAAGCACAGTCAGGGATCTAAAGCCCCAAAGCACTGCACTGAAAGACTGCAGGCAAGCCAGCCATGAAGCCGGGAGCAGAAGCCAAGATCTATTGCAAGTTCGATGTTGCTCCAGTATTATATATCCCTAAGCACATCCCTCTAATGGGAACTTCCAGCCAGAAAGTCAGCTGCCCTCTTGGTGGTATTTTGTGCTTTGAATAATGAGCAATAGGGGTTTCGTTGGTCATTTAAATGCTACAGTTCCAAGTGCTTAAACACACTTAGCAGGTTCTGAATGTCTCTGTTTCTGAGCCAAGTGGCATTTTGAAAAGCATTACGTTAAGTAGCCTCCTACTCATAATTTTGCATTCCCTCTTTGAGCTTTCTGTACCAGAGCCCAGTTTGAATGTATTGCTGTATTGATTTTGGTATTCCGCCACTCTCAAAGTTTTGTTCTGGATTTTTCTGCTGAAGCAGTTGCTCATTCAGATGTGTGTTCAGAGGGGAATTGGCTCCACGTGCCACACACTTGGAGGTCACTTTCCTATCACTCTCCCTCAAAGGCCAAATAGAAAGCTAGCTCCTGACCACAGGTGTAGGGACAACTGGGAGTGGATTGGAGGTTCCCCAGCTGTTGAATCCTTTTGCACTGGCATTCCCCTACCCAAAAAAAACCCCTAGAAACCTTTGGTACTTCATTAAGAGAAAACATGGCAAGTTTTAGCTTTATAGACAATTTTTCCAGGGTGATCTAAATAGGTCAAATTAACGGACAGCAGAAATATTCCAGTGCAGTGATTATCATAATTAACCACCAGCATCTGAGGATTAACATAGCCATAGTTACTAGTCCTAGATACACTAGCATGAGCAGAAGAAGAACAAGTAGATGCAACAAAACCACAGCATTTTGATGGGCTGTTTTTGCAGCGTGGCCTTCTCTGGTCACCAGGTGCAGTGATGAAGTAGCACTCAGTCACGTTTGGAGATCAGTAGAAGCAACAACCACCGCATGTTCTCAGCTCTTACCAGCCCTAGAGAATGGAAAGCTGAGCTCCTGAGATCTGTCTCACCTCTGTGACATTGCCTGCCTCACCAGACTTTGAAAACCGCTTTCTAATTGTAGATGTTCAATTTGAGCCATATTGGCCTCATTTCTGAGGAACTCACTCAAGTCAGTGTCAAGGGGGGACTTGCAAAGAGGATCTTCAGCCATTACCTGCCTGTTTTCAGACCCACATCTGCATGATGAGTGGAATGGAAGGGCAGAGTTGCTGACCAGCCGTGCTTCTGGCACGCCCTCCCTTTAGCTCAACATCTTTCTCACAAGCCAGTGTGCAAAAAACCTCTGCAAAACCCAAGACATAGACATAATCACAAAGATAAATACTTTTGGGGGTTTTTAAAGTTGCTTTCTGTATCATCATTTCTAGAATCCAGCTACAGTTTGATACGGTATGACATGCAGAGTATTTCCCTAGAGTTATTTACTAAAATGTGGGGGTGTGCTCTTCAGCTCCTTGATGTCCACCTGGAGAATTCAGACAGGTAAATGAGCATTTACTTTCACAGATTCCCAGCTGGATCTAAACGTGGGAGCTTCCAAATGCAGCTTTGAATTTTCAAGTTGGAGATGATACAGTATAAGAGTGGTGCAAAACAGGGATGAGAACACAGGTTACACTAAGTTCTGTGCAGGTGTTACTTCTCATGTGAGTTTCACATCTACCAAGGGTGCTACATTTGGCTAATTTAGTCAGGCATTTTTCACTTGTCCCTCCATGGTGGTTGGCTTTAGAGGAAAAGAAACCTGACAGTAGCTGGCAGGTAACTCACAGTGCTGGGGTTAATGTATTTGTGTGGTGTTTCTGAACAGCCTGACTGCTGCCACAGGTAGAGTACCAGTTAATCAAGTCCTGTCTGCAAGTCCTGCCCCACTCCTCCTGTGGTCCTTCCTACCTGCATGAGGAGAACCACCTCTGAAAAGATTCAATAATTTTAAACAGAAGAAAGGAAAATTAAAGAAGACACTTTGGGACAGAATGCTCTTTCAGTTATTTTAAGCCAAGTCAGCCACGGTCTTGTTTGGAATTAAAACCATCAAATGTTCAATAAGAAGAATAGAGGCTGTCTTGCACTGCCTTTCCTCATGGGATTTCATCAAAGGCTAAACTAAATAACATCATTATTGTTCATGCTAATGAGGTAGACTAAGTGGCATTTAATTTGTCTTCTCATGAAACAAACCAAACTTTAAAACTATGGACGGTCTGGTTTTGTCTAGTGGACACACAGGACCGTTAGAGGAAATGGCACTGGAGAGAGACTCACAGCCTGTGGGGGACAGGAGGACCACCCCAGCCACAAGATGATAATTTTTTAAAAGTCTAACTTCATGCTATGTGTCCATAAGGCTGTGTGAGAGGGGTGCTCCCTCAGACTCCACTGCGTCATTTGCTGTGCATTTGGTTGGAAATTCTTTCTCTGGAGCTCATTCTACTGAAAATCTTTATTATGAGGAGCCCACAGAGCCACGGTGCTTCGTCACATCACCCACGCCGCTTCTCTCTCCTCAGATGTTAAATCCCTGTGTGGGCTCTGATCCCTGCCCGCTGCAAATGGGATTTCTCGCTGGGGGAGCAGCGCTCACGGCGGGGCCGGCGGCGGCCCCCCCCCCCCCCCCCCCCGCCGAAGTTTGTCTCCTTATCAGTCAGGTCCTGAATGCAGATTGCTGTTCTGTCTGCAGAATTACTGCAGAGCCTTTTCCATTTTAATAAGTGTTGGCTATCCCAAGGCTGGTAGACAATGGAAATTATACAGCACTTGTCAAACTTGCTGCTGTGCTTTCTTTGAAATACCCCAAAATGGAGGCAAAGAGGTAAAAGTTTTCTACTTGCCTTGTCTTCTTTTTCTTTTGCTACAATTACTGTGTGAGTCACACAGTGTTAAGAATATTTTGAAGGGAAAAGTTGATTATTAGATACGTAGCAAAAATGAATCACTTGATGGAAAAATAATTTTCCCCTCCTTTTTGTGGCACATTACCCAGTCCATCAATTCCTGGAAAAAAAAAAAAAAAATCCCTGCCTCATATAGAAATTTATCATAGGTTGAAATTTCTTATGGGAAAAAACCAGCATGAACATCTTATTGATTTTGTAAGTTTTCAGTGACAGGATAATGATATCAGCTATTGTAGATCTCCAGGGAATTTTCATGATGCTGCTGGCTCTAATTACGAAAGTGTTTTCTAGTCACCTCTGTTCCAAGAAGCGCCTTGCAATGTCTTGTATGCAAAGAGATCACATCTTAAAGACTCTCAAAATAGATTTACTGTATAGAGTCAGGCTTCCAAGGTTAGGACAGAAATGTCTGGAATAGAATATTTCTCCAGAATTTAAAGGAAAAAAAAATGCTTTTAAAAAAAATGTTTAGTCAATATACAAATTTCAGCCCAACTTTCTGATTTTTCTTTCATTGCTGAGATAATTTCGTTTGATGCACAAATCATGGTGCTCCTCATCTTTGTATGCCTAGGAATGCAACACACAAGCAAGGATGAAAAATGTAGCACTGCTCGTATCTGTTGGTTTAGTGCTCCTATCAAGTCCTGCCTGGAACAAAAGGAGGCTGCAGGGCAGCTGAGGGTGCTTTGTTCATGTGTCTCTTTTGTCTTAGCATGGGAATTAGCTCCTCTGAGAGAGGTTCCTCGATAATGGGAACCCATGGGATGTTTTCTCTTTTGTGGAATGCTGGTGAAAACTCTTTGCATGATTTGTCTCTCTAGAGTAGATTAGACTTTGTTATCTGTGGCATTGGAATTAATCACTGTGGCAAACTTTAGTTTAGGGTATTCTTTACACAGCTAATGAAGCAACATCAAAAAGATTTAATGGTGCAGTTACCTCCCTGAGTGTAGCATGAAAGAAGAGGGCAGAACATACCCATTCCATTGAGAGAGCTGTACTGATCTGGTTCTTGGAACAAAAGCCTTTAATTTTCTTAAATGACTCTAGATAATTAGGTTTAGTAATTGGCTTTTGTTTTAATACAGCTTTGAAAGGCTAAACCATATAAATCTGTGTAATGCCTCAGAATAATCAGCAGTTAAGGTAACAGGTACGTTTAACTTTGCAAGGAGTGCCTGTCCGAACTGAATAAAGATCTGTCAGTTCAGTTACGTGAACGGTTGATGTTAAGAGTAATTTTGAAATAGGGATTTCTTTGAACACTTTGAGGTGCAGAGTGGAAAAGAAGGTATTTTGTTGCAGTGTTTAGGTACATTTTTGCAGTGAAATATATTACTATTGATTTTCGGTAGAGCCCAATTGCTGTCCACATTAAATTGAAGACCTAAAAGACTTTAAAACATCTACCTGATAAACCGTGCAACAGCCATACTCTTGCTCTACTCCTGCTTTCTCTTACAAGTGTGTATCAAGAGAAGGTAGAAGATGTCTATGCGTAGTGATACTCCGCAGTCACCTGAGAGACCACTGGGGAATCCATCCTCATTTGGCTGTTGCATCATATCAGGAGTTCTTTTGCTTTTGTATTTGGGAATTCAGTGATACACATGCTGGTATGTGTGTGATTAGAAAAGGAAACCACAACCAAATTGTGAAGGTGCTCTCTCCAGTATCAGGACTGGTTCTGCCTACAAAGACATCCATCACAAATCTGAGAGAGCACTTCCTCATGCAGTGCAATGCTGAAGTAAAAATTAAGACAAGGATTCATATGATTCTTGAAACTAAAATCTGTAGGGGAGATGTGTATAATGACAATGTTTCAAATCAATTCACAAGCAACTTGATTTTAGAAGAATTGAAGTTGAAAGTGTTGCAAGAGAATTTGACTGACGACCAAGCAACAACATGATTTTGCACATTCACATCTCTAAAAATCCAAGTATTAATATCTCTACTCAACATGTCATTGCTCATCCTTAATGTCTCATTCTTATTTGACCCAGTCTTTCCTTTCCACTTGTACATTATTAATATCACGAATCTGCTTTTAGTGTTAGGACACCATGACGGTCATAAAGAAATGCACAGTAGTTCAATCCCTGATAGCTAAGGGCTGCAAGGGCCCAGGAAGTGATTTCTCCCTCATTTTCTTTAAATGGAAATGCTGTGGGGGTTTTGTTGGTTTGGGGGTAGGGGACTGGAGGGGTTTTTTAGAAGAGTTTTTGCTGCCAACTATTAGCAAATCTTGGTGTTCATGCAGCATGCTCTGCAGTTAACAGGAGCTGTGTAATTAACTCATGTCACCACTGCATTGTGAAAGCAAGAGCAAATGTCCCTGTCCCTTGGCAGGGGTAACTATGTGACAGAAAATTTGCATTATAATAGCGGCTTGCATTGGGGAAAGTTGATCTTTTCTTCATACTTTTACTCTCCCCAAATCCACAAGGTAGGGAGTTCATGATCTCAGACAAATGGAATAGCAAAATACTGTGTTTGAGTCTCGTTACACTAAGTCGGCTTTAGTATTTAAACTCCCAAGACAGAATGCTTTCCTTGGGGTGGGTATAGTTATAGTGTGTCCTCTGCCTGTATGTCCAACCTGTCTGTTCCTGAGGCATAGTGTAGCTGTTGGCCATAGCAGGACATTCGGGGGAAATACAATGGCCCTTTAGTAGCATCTTCTGTTAAGGGTTTAATAGTTTGTGAGAGGTGGCTTTGGGGTGCATTTGATAGCAAGGAATAACTTGTGGACAGCATCTCTTCCTAAATGACCAAAGCTGTTATTGTTGGCAGTCTTATTTCTCCCAGTGAAAAGGTACTTCTGACATGCAAAGCATCTTTTGCTGAAGTAAAAATAGCCTTTGTTTACATTCATGTTGCCTGTGTCATTTCTTGTGTCTTTTTTACTTTTGCTGTTCTTGTCTCTATCATCTTCTTTCTATGCATGATAATTTTTATTGCTGTTCAATTTTTAAATTTTCTTTTAACTCATCTCTGTATTTTACTAGTCTACCTCTAACCTGGTTTTCTTTTCTTTTTCCTTTCCCAACTCCCAATAGGGTCTTAAGTGCTTTTTTGTCTCACAGATCTGGTTTCCTTGATGCACCTGTATGCCCTTCTGCCCTCAGCCCTGCGTTGGTTCTTATCTCCTAAGAGTTACATTTCCCTGTATACTGTTCACAGTGAGGATGAGCAAACTTGCTGTAACAGGCTGAATGCACTCTGAAGGATGCAGTGTATTTGTCTAAGTCCCAAAAGTTCCACAGCCAGCACAGACTAATTCCTGCTAGGAGTGAGACGAGTTTTGATTGATACAGTAACTTCTGGACATGTGTGCTGGATATAATTTGCTCAGTAGGCAATTGGGTCACAAAACATTCTGGAGAGAATGTTACAGTTGCCATTTTCAAAACTCTATTTTTCAGTTATAAGTAAATGAACTTGAAAGTTTTTGACATGTAACTCGTTCTGTGTTTACTACCATCTGCTCTTTCTTCTCTGTGGGCTATGCTTTGTGGCCAAAAGCCTCTCCCATCACACCAAATTTTTCTCCAGAAGACTGTCCCTACTCACTTTCCCTTTTTACTGTGTTCTTCTGTTGAAAGGGAAAACCTGCATTTAAGATGTGGAAACATGGAAGAGAGAGTGTGGTGGTCTTCCATCCAGAAAGTTCTATTTCCCTAATTTGAAACATCTGTATGGGCAGAACTTTGATTATGCACAACTATGTAGTTAATCAGAGTTGAAGTAATAGGAGGCTTCTGGTACATCACCATCTTCTCTCACCTGGGTTCTGATCCAGCGGTAACTGAGAGCAGCAACAGACTCCTGGCCATTAGTGCAGGCTCCAGGCATCTGAATGCGACTCTCATTCAGCCCCATGCCTTTAGGACGGGACTGGGTGCTTGAACAAGTGAGTGGGCGTCTGGATTTCCTTGTACACAGATAAGACACCAGCTGTTTCTGACTGGAATGGCCACATGTTTGTTTACAGGTGAGAAATTTTTTAAAGTTTTGAAAACAGATCTAGACAAAAGGCCTTACAGAAGGAAGCTGCATAGCATCTGCAACAAGTAAATGGAAAATCTCTCTGCAGCATTCTGAAATGTTTGAATGCTTACTTCTTCTTTGGTAATTTCTTTAAGAAGTCTGAAGAAGTTAAAAAAATCTTGTTAGCTTCCCAGGGAAAATCCTGGTAATTGGTAGAAGTTGTTTTGTTTTTCTGAGACAATACTCTCTGCTAGCTTTAAATCTGATGGAGTTTGTATTTGTATTTGGGGTTTATATTTATATTTAGCTGGAGACCATCAATTAGGCATTATGAAATGCATAATTCAGCCTGACCCTAGTACATTATAGTTAACATTCTTACAAGGGAGCAGTTGAGAGTTCAGAAAGTTTACGTACAAACAGTTCAATTAAAGTCAAGAGTATGCAGTGTTTCATACTCAGAGAGGGAAAGTTTATATATTTAGTAAAAGAAGTTTATTGAACTTAATTTTGCCCTCTTCACTGACACTTTGGTAGAAGAGTTCTTCATTGTTGCAACAACTTTGGATTGGGGAGCGTCATTAATCCAAACAGAGGCCCCTATGAAATAAGCCAGTCACTGCCCTGTCTTCTGTACCACATTGGAACAGCAGCCTGAATGGATGGTTGCAGTGAAAAGAAATTGAATTGCTGTGTCAAAGGTCTCCAATGATAGGTTTCTTTGCTTCTCGCCTGTCTAAGGGATTTGGAGCTCTTGGCACTGGTGTTAAAAAAGTTTGCATCAGTCTGCATACCAAGAAGATATTATGGAGGGCAGAGGCAGAAAGTGCAGCAAAATTTCTTAGTGACTCAGATATTATAGCCATGATGGCTTAAGGACTGGTAATGCACTAGAAAGGCTCTGTGACTATAAACTTGTATATATTTTCTGGCAATTTGTTCTTATAAAATTAACTATTGTACCCAGTTATATTTTTATTTATTTATGTAAGTTAATTTTTATATTATTTATTTATGCATAATATAAATTTTATTTAACAAGGTTATTGAAATATATATAATTTTAAGTGCATTTTGAGATAACATTCTGTTTCAGGATGCTATTTTTCCTCTTAAAAATGCCATAAATTATGCACTCCTATCTTTGCTTTACCTGTTTGTGTATATGATTTATGTTACATTGCAATTAAATTTTTATTTGCATCTTACTCTACACTTACATCACCTCACACTCAGAAGTAGGTAATGGGTCTGTCATTGTGTAAGATCTGCATGTGGGAATAGTTGGTAGTTTGCAGTGCTCCCTCCCCTAGTGACCTTCTAATGTAATTAACTGACGCAGCAGTTAATATGGTACTTCTAGGAGTTTAACCCCAGTATTTCCCTTCTACTGTGGTTCCTCACATGCTTGAAATCTGAATCCCTCAAGACCTTGAAGAAATTTATAAAGCAACAGTGGGTTTTTATCATCTTGAGTGATACATTTTACATGTTTCAAGGATTTTATTACTAGAAAAATACCTGGATTTTCCTCTCGTGTTTATTCCCAGGTTCAGGATTAATCACAAATATTGGAAATGAATAACGTGAATAACAGGAAGGAAATGGCATCTGCTTTCAAAAATATTTCAATCACCTCTTTCGATTAGTCTCAGCTGGGAATGTTAGATATTACTTTTGTAACTTGTCTGCTGTGAATTGAATAGGATGTAAATTCATCTCTGTGAACATGCGCAGTTAACAATGAAATAACAGTCCTTTCCTAGATAGTACATAGAAGGATGGAATGATTTACCAGTGTAACTTAGGCACTTCTGAAAATGTAAATACACCTTATTCTGGATGTCTCAAGTATTATTAAAATGAAAGCAATAAAGAGAAGGGAAGAGAGAGGGGGGGGAATTTTTAAGGCCAGGAGTCTCTCATAAGTAGACATGTTTGTCTTTTTTAGACAGAATTTATAGGTCATGCTGGTTTTCTTTAAAAAAATACAAAACAAGCTGTACTAACACACCTAAAATAGATTATTCACTGTCAAAAGCCTGTGCAAACAATTGGGATTTGACAGTAATTTCAAACGAGTTGCCACTGTAGGAACACCAGGCAAGTTCCTTTGTATAGATACTCATTACATGCCCTTTTTAAGTCCTACCAAGTTACAGACAAGAGATGATATTCCAAACTGAATAGCTGCACCATTTTCCATTTGTGAACAGAAACAGGCATACACTGGAATTCAGAAGAAATTACATACAGTACTACCTTTTGCTGGTGATTCTACCTGGCTTCTTTATTCTGCAGTCATCTGGTATTGTCTTCAGCTCACATTTCTCAGAAATCTCTCTCTGCTCCTCAATCCTGCTACATCATCAAATGGAATACACAGAAGAAAAATACTACTATCCAAATTAAGGCAGATGGACAGGTAGCATTATCTAATGGCTCTAGTTTACTGCACATACTCAGGAACCCTGATTCCACAGCGGGGTGGAGACATTGGATATGATAGTGATTTCTTCAGTGTCAGAATGCTGACTATGAAGAAATGCTCCCGTTTGGATAATATCACAATGCAAAAGTGGATTAATTTTTACTCCTGAGATTAATTATTATGAGAACTAGGCCTTGATGTAGTTTCCACTGAAACAATGATTGAATTCTCACTGACTTCAGAATAAAAATAGTCAGATCACACATGCTTAGTTTTACTGTTTTGGAGATATGTTTCCTTAGTAAAAGTGTTTCCTTAGTAAAAGTGTTTCCTTTTGTTAATAATATTTATGGAGACAAAGGGATTGGGAGAGTAGCTAATAATTGACTAAAGGTGACATTTTTCATCATGAAATAGAAGATTCTTATATTTAATGAGTGGGAAAAAGAATGGCCAAAGGATTAGAGAGATACAGTCCAGATAAACAGCTCTGGTCGTTGAGTGCACCTGTATCAAATCTACTGAGTTATTCCAGTTATCTGGGAATCTGCCCCATACAATCTAAAGGCATCTGGCATCATATCTGTTCATCTTGCCAGTTCCTGTGACTAAGTTGTAAAAGTGAAGAATTGCAGCAGCCTATAGTAAAGAGGGTAAAGGAGCACCAGTATATGTGCAGGCAAAGAAGCAAGCAGTAACACAGGTGAAAATTATAGATAAATAAAATCCAATCTCCATTCACATCTGAGAGTTTCTCTCTAAACCAGTATACATTGCTTGTAGAAGAGTGGTGACACAGGAAAGCTAACAGCATTTCCTATGAGCCCTATTCAATCTGTACCATCCATGAGCTCCACAGAGCTAATTTGTTGAGAGGGCTCTTCCAAGTGGGCATGCATTTCCCAAAGCAATTTTTATGGATGGAAGTCAGTAATAATATTTAAAGCAAATAGACTATATCCTTATTAAATGGATATGCTTATGTGGAATCTTCACAGTAGACTTAGATGGCTCACAGCTTTGAAAATCAAATTATCTCCAGGGTAATGAGAAATTTTAATAGGAAAAATTCCAGCATTCCATAGGCTTTGAAGCTGTGGTGGAAGAGTAGAAGAGAAAGCTCCTCTGTAAAGTCTTTTGCTGCCTGGCTTTTCATGTTATTGTTGTCACTGCAGTAGCACTGTGTTACAAGGTGGAACATGGGCATCTATATCCCATCATAGCATATTCTCCCTCAGGAATATCCTGACCTAAGCAAAGGAAGTAGTTTCACTGGCAGTCTGAAATTTCCCCAGTGACATAGTTTGAGTATGTCTCTGGCTTAACGTTTGCATTCTAAAATGAGGAATGTTTCTTCTAAAAGACTCGTGGTAGCTGGCGAAGCCAAAGCTATTTCAGTCTCTCCATTCCTCTTCCTACTTAGTGAGTGCTGGGGCTGAAGAAAGCAGGGACTACTATTTCAAAGTCTGCTTTTATAGGGAAGGGAAGGGAAAGGAAGGGATGTAGCTGTGTTGCACACAGCAGTGTTGAGAATGTGATGCTGCTTTACACTAGCTGAGAATCTGGCATCCAACTCATTTGGAAGGGAAAATGTACAATGGCATTAAAACCCACCAGACTTGTTCTTTACTATATCAGCTTGGTGCTTAATGTCACTTCAGTGGACTAGGGAAGGACAGTTCTGTTTTAACACTTTATGGCTTCTTCAAGAAAAAAAAAACCAACACAGAAAATAAGCTGCCAAAACCCAAACAAAGCAGCTGAATTGCAGGTCTTTAATCTCTTTTAGTGATGCATTTCTGGAAAACTTTTTTTTTCTTACTGGTTGTGGAGAGTGAATCATATGTTTGATGATTTATATTCTGCTGTTGTTGTCTCCTCTTCATTTTTTGGCTTCATATTATTTAATTTCTGTTAAGTGTTATTTCTAAAGAGAACAGAATGAACCAAGGGCCTCACACCTACATATCCAGGTCTTTCATCAATGTTTTTTAATGACTAATAGCCTGCTACAAGCCTTTTAAATTTACCTGCTAACTATTGTCAGTTCCCTCCCCAGTCCTGGATACATGTACATATACAAATATATATGTGTGTATATACATAAATGTGGATGTATGAGAAATTCTTTGGCACTCATTGAGACCAGTAGGGTTGTTCAGGGTTATTCTAACCCTTCATGTAGTTTAATAGGGGATGTTTTCATTTGTAAAAGATTAAAGTGATGGAAAGTTGAGTCTTCTTTAAACATCTAGAATTTAGTAGAAGTCTAGTTCTCTCTAGTAGCTTCCGTAGAGTCAAAAACCTAGAATATTTTATTCTCTTAAGGCCAGCCATAGGGATTTTCTATGAGGGATAAGCATGACTACCTGGTGATTTTCCCAGCAGCTTTCAAGCTGGGATATGACTAGAAAAGCCCTTTGGATTTCCAGAAGCCCATACAGGTGGAATTGCTCATCTGACTTCACTTCTGCCCTAGATTTCAGATAATCTGGACAGCTATCATGATTTTCACCCCTTTTTAACAGAAAGCTAGTTAGGTCTTTTTCTAATCATTTATTCACTGTTGTCATGCTGAGTGGTTCACCAACTTTAGAGCAGTACAATGAGTTAGGAAAATGCAATTATCCTCTACTTTGTAAGTGATGAACCAAGGTAGTGAGAAGTAAAAAACTTTAAAAAACTTCATCAAGATCTACAGGATGTTGAGACAATTTTGAATGCAGGACATTGAGATAGACTTCTAAGATTTCTAACTGCAATGGAGTAGCAAAGGCATATAGTAAAATGTTTTCCATATATGATGGGAAATCCTAAACTCTATGTCAGTGGAGCACTGACTGAAATAGGAAAGTCCCAGACTTGTGTGCAACTGTTTTCCAATGCCTTGTGATTGACCTTGTTGTGAAAACAAAATTCTGCATGTGGCAGTCTAATGCTCTATCGCATGTTAGGCAGATGGGACAGGATGTTATTTGAACTGTCTTTTTTATCAAAGTTAAGGTAATAACTTATCTGCAGTTGAGAGGAGGAAGGGACACGTGGAAAACATGTCCTGCTCTTGTACTCATGGTTTCCTCTCTTTTCTTTTTCAGTGAGCATGTTTTTGAACACATTAACCCCCAAGTTCTATGTTGCCCTGACAGGCACATCCTCATTAATCTCGGGACTTATTTTGGTAAGTACTACATCTATTAATATCACTTTACAACTTGATTTTGATATCCAGAATTGTATTTCAGGCTTCATGCAAATTAATAGGTGTCTTTTTTTCTTCTATACACTTATAGTTCTGCAGCACATAAAATTTGTCTTTATTTGTATGTCTCTTTCTGTGGGAATGAAAAAAAAAGATGTTTCAGTGCCATATCTTTGAAGAAAAAAGTCTTGAAGAACAGTATGACTCACTAACAACCCTACAGTAATTCATAACAAATGTTTGCACATTAAGTGCTTTCCCTGACAAGTACTACAGAAATGAAAAAGGCCAGTAAAAAGGAAGATGAGGAGAGGTACCAGCTATCTCAGCTTAGTGTGGTCCTTTCAGAAAGTTACAGCAGGACTTAATAGAGAAACACCAGTTCTGGTGCCAAGATTCCAAGGGATAATTATTTCAGATCTTCACTTCTAGAATCTTTCCCAGTACATATCTGCCTATTTGCTTAAATGTCTGTATTTTTAAATCGTTTAAAAAACCCTCCTCCCATAGGTAATTCCTGAAGGCTTCTTTATGCAAATTGATGCAGTGGAGTGAATCATAATACTATCACAATGCAGGAGTCCAAAGCAGAGCATTTGCTCTGAATTTTCTTCAATATCTTCATAGAAACAAATGGAGATAAAAATATAAGAATTAACAGGGTGTACCATTTATATTATTATATGTGGTCTGTTCTTGTTTCCTCACTGCTGAGAGTTGGCTTACTGCTTATACAAATGAATAGTATAGCATAACAACTCAGAACAGAACAGAATGATCATCTAGTCTACCTGCCTAATGACAAAAAAGTTAAAACATGTTATTGAGGGCATTCTACATAAGCCTCTTAAGCACTGACATGCTTGGGTCATCCACCAACTCTCAAGGAATCCTGTTCCAGTGTTTGATCACTTTCTCAGTAAAGATATTCTTCCTAATGTCCAGTCTGATCCTCCCCTGTCACAGCTTTGAACCATTCCCATGTGACCTGTCTCTGGATACTCAGGAGTAAGAGATCAGCCCCTCCCTCTCCACTTCCCCTCCTCAGGGAATGGTTGCCTTTGTTTTAGTCTTGTTCGTTCAAGCTGTACACTTTTAAAATCCACTGGATACAAGCTATAGACCCTCCCTTGTTGGGGAAGATGAAACAGGAAAGCCTTATAAATATGATTGCCTGACAAAAGATTTTGGGAATATGAAAAATATAAGCGACATCGAAATGAAAGCCGCTTTTGAAATACCAAGTCTTAGTTACTGAACAACTGGAAAACAATGGTATGGCCGACTGAAGGTAATCCCCTCTTGATTGAACAATACCCTCTCCTTGCAGGCAGGTCCAAGGGTCAGAGCAGACCCTACTAGCTCAGCAGAAGGGGTCCAAAGAGTAGTTTTTAGAAGTTAAGATGTAACACTCTATGGTAATATAAGAACTCTTATAGGCTGTATGTAAATGCTATAGGATTTGTATCTTGTATTAGATTGGTTAGTGACAATTAGAATATTCAGTACAGAAGATGATTTATTGTATTGTAACCAGAACTTCAGACACTCTCACTCTCTCTCTTACTCTTACACACTCTTACTCTCTCTTCACACACACTTCTTCACTCTCATTCCTCTTGCTCTCTCTCTCTCTTACCCGCTTACTCTCTTGCTCTCTTGGGCCTGCTCAGAGCTGCCAGCTGCAGCTCTAAGCAGTGCCCCTATACCCACGCCCTTTGCAATAAACCGCATGTTCCAAGATCTGACTGTAGAGATCTCTCGTCACCGTCTCCAACCGTCTACGCCCGGTCCAGACCGAACCCACCCCCAGAGCACCCGCACTCCCTCACCACACCAAACCAGGCGTGTAATTGGGGGACCAATGAGACCACGTGTAAGCTATTGTAGTGATAAGTGGAAAGAGGAATGAGAGAGAAACGTGGCTAGAGGCTGGTTCACATCACCTCGGATCTACTAATCTCAGAGGAACCTGAAAGCAACAAGGATCCTTACTAAATACTATCAGTTTGTTTTGGGAAATCCACACCTCTCACTTCCACACTGCCATTAGCTGATGTAGATAAACAAATGGCATCCTTGACTACTTAATGCCTGTGAGACTCTCATCACTCAGATGATTTCAGGTATAAAGCAGCAGGTGCACTGCTGCTGTGCCTTGCTCTGAGTTTCCTCATAGCAGAAGGCAATTACCTAATGTCTGCACCTTGGGCATTCATCAGTGTTGTATGGATTGAGCCCCAAAGCACACAACAGAGCTCCAGAGAGATCAACAGAACTTTCAGAATAGGAGCAGGAGCCAGACCTGTAAGACTTGGATTCAGTTAAGCACAACTCACTCAAATGCACAGGAGAAGAAAATAATGTTACATTCAGCACTGTCACTCAGAAAGAAGAAAATGCTGGGCCCCACCACCAGGATGAGAAGGAATGAAAGAAGTAACATGGGTTTTACAGACACAATTCCATATTTGTTGCTAGAGGGCGAAGACAGCAGGAGGAGGTGGCAAGACAAAGACAGCTTATTTCGTGCCCTATTGAATTACATTTCTGAATCAAACAGGAATAAAAACTTTGCAGAGTGACTAATTTATGTGGAACTAAATTCATCATTGCAAATGTAGGTACGTTTTATACTGTATTCATGAAGGCAATTTCTGAGGAATGACCTCAGCAAGCAACGTAACAGCAAGAAATTTCTAAGCACTGTACTTTGATGGAAGTACAAGATGGAAGTGGCAAGAAGTACTCAAGACAATGATATGGAGAAGGGGCAAAAGGACACCAATAGAAACCTTTCATGAAGAAATCAGATTGAGCCTTAATCAAAAGAAATCCCTTAGTGTGTTGCATGAGAAAGTCCATTATGAACAAGTTGAAGAAACTGTGAGGTGACAGAGGTGTAGACACAGAAATAAGACTGAAAGCCTTTTTTCTTTTAGTCTTCACTACTGCTATCAGTTGTTGTTTGCTGTTCATATGGCACCACCGTAAAGGTGAAAAAGATATATAAGCCAGACAGGTAACAGCCAGGAACCCTAGATTGTAGGGACCAGTGTCTGTGCTGAGAGGAACATGTTTTCTGTACATTTGATAATTGAAAAAGAACTAAGCAGACATGGTCATGGAAAGAAGAAACTGCAAGTTGAACAGACCACACACCAGAAAAGACAGCTGATTAAGTTCTAGTGAGGTAGTACTAGCTTGTCTTTAGCCCAATTGTGCTTCAGATGAATTATTTCTTAATCTTGCTGTTTACAAGTGGCCCTGTAACATGAAGAATTGCCGCATTGCCACACACTTAAATCAGACTACACAGCATCATCAGTTCTAAAGGATTCACTGCCCTGTTAATGGTATAAAGTGAAATTCTTTTATAAAATAAACATTGTCTTGTCAAGTCTACATCACTGGGGTACTTTTTAGACTAGATATACTATTATTGCTTGGAATTTTCCACCATATGGGCTGGCAGATTTCTTTCCATTATCAGTTGGCTGCAGTTCCTAATCAGAAGGAGAAATCACAGCACTGCAGGTTATGGAAATGATGGAAAATTCCATCATTTCATAAGTGTAGTAACTGATGGGAAAGTGATTGCTTTTCCTAACTCATGTTTGGGTCATGAAACAATGACTGCAAAGTTCAGCTTTTGACAATTGAATACTACGTTACTCCTTTGCAAAACACTGCACTCCTGTCTTATTTTGTCTCTCACTTTGTTTTACTTCTTTAGGTAAAATTCTGGCCTTGCTGTAGGCAGATTTAATTGAAGCAAGGATTTCAGACCTTTTTTCTTATAGGTCAGAACTGTAAAGAAAAAGTTTTCTATCTCAAGCATTTTCCTTAACAATTACTTGACTACAGCACATAGTTCAAATAAATAATTTAGCATATACTCACTTCATCCCTGCACTGTTGTAGGCATCAAATTAAGAACAAGATTTGGTCCACAGTTGCATTAGAAATACTGTATTGGAAACTTGGTTCCACCACAGTTACTTTTAATCCAGTAAAATACAGTGTGCTGCCTCACAGAATACAATGAGCTGCATTGTATTCAATGTCTGGGAGGCCGAGGTTTTCCACAGGTAGGGTAATAAAATTGTCATGAAACACACCTGACGTCCAGTAAATGCTGTGAACTGGAACTATGTAAATGCCACTGAGATTTCTAAATAAAGCCACATATTTAACATACAGTTATCACAAGAGTCAAAGTTGGTCAGCAAGCACGTGAGGCACTTGCACTGCAAACTGATAGAGTCTCAGTTCTAACAAAGCCCAGGTAGAAGTGAACCTCAGACTTAAATCTCCACCAAGAATGCCTCGTTATTCTACTTCCAAGCTTGGGACAGTACTAAGTGTCTTCTGCAATGTACACAATGAAAAATATTCTGCAATGAACAAATACCGGGTCTTTCAGATGCAAGAATTAGAAAGCCTACAGAAGCGTGAGTCTACACACTGCCTAGCACTGAGCAGCTAGGCTGTTTGCTACTACCCAAGTATGTGTATAGTCTGTCAGTCACAGCCTTTTGTAGCCAATGGTACCAGTACAGGAAGTCTCAGAGGACCTGAGTAACACAGAAGGACATATTTGCTGCAGATACTAATTGATCTTCTGCTTGTTTCACTACGTTTGTGTAGTCTGCTGCAGAGGGGTAGAAAGGTGACTGAGTTCTGGGCGTTGCCAAAGACTCTGTGGAAGTCTGACAGTTGTGCAGGGACAGTCTTTGAGGGCTGAAAAGCTATACATGGTAACCATTCAAAGTTTCTGCTCTGCTCAGAGAAGGCTCACAGGTCAGGAAGGGCAGAATCATTGTAGAGAGTTCCCAAGAAATTGGAAACCCTTGCCAAGGAGCAGATGAGAAAGGAAGGATCTATTGGAAGGCAGGCTATAACCCCGTCCACAGACAAGAAAACAGTATTGTAACTACCTGGGGTCTACACAGTGTTGAGAGAAGTAATACACTTAATCCAGGCAATATATTATTTTCTTCCATGTTTCTGTATTTCCAGAGATGGATGAAGTAAATAACTATTTATTTTTAATATGCTGCTGTTGGGGTCTCCTCCCCTGCCATGGAGCCCTGGGAGATGGGCCCTGGGGGGGAGGCACGGGGTTTCCCTGCCCCTGGTCACCTTTGTTTCCCATTGGTTGGTTTGTGTTTCCCGGGGTGGCCAAGGACCCTCGGGTCCCGTGACTGTAGAGTTCCTGAGCTGAGCCCCGGCCATGCGGCTGGAGAAATAAACATCCCTGAAACAATAAACATCTCTGAAACATCTACCACGAATCTGTCCATACATACTTCTTTTCCACGGGATTCCTGGTTTGATATATGCGTGTTACAGTAATCCCCGCGGTAACAAACTGGTGGATGAATGCAGGCAAGACACCGATCCCTGAGGACAGAAAATTCGTGAGTAAAAAACCACTCTAGACCTCTCTCTTCTCATCTTGGTTTGGATATTCTCTCTGGACTATGGAAGAATCGTGGGAAATGGGGCTCTCTGAGCCACAGAGAAAAATGTATCTAGAAGTAAAAGGAATCCTTGAACAACAAAACAAAAAAGTAATGCAACCGGGAGATCTAGAACATTTTTTCATCTGGCTTTTCAAAAGGTTCTCCTATATTTCTCGAGATTTACGTTTTGATATCGAACCTCCTGTATCTTGTGAGGGGTGTTTCTGGGACGAGATCTGGGATAAAGTGGGATCAAAGAGAAGCTTTCCGTGCATACCTTATAATCAGGGAAGCTCTTGAGGAGCATTTGTATGGTCCCATTACCCCTAAAGCAGAGGATCCTACTTATCCCGTGGCCGAGGCCGCGTGGCCGCCATCCCGGGAGCGCATGACTGCAGCCGTGCCAGGGGAGGGGCCCGCGC
>NW_008237919.1:547634-548227 GCF_000691975.1 Corvus brachyrhynchos | reverse complement strand
TATGGATTTATAACACGAGATGATACAGGGGAAGATTTATTCATCCACAGAACTGCCATTAAAAGGAATAACCCTAAAAATTACCTGCAAAGTGTAGGAGATGGGGAAGTGGTACAATTTGATATAGTGCAAGGAAAGAAGGGTTTACAAGCAGCAAATATTACTGGGCCTGGAGGTATTCCCGTCAAAGGCAGCTGTTATGCACAAAATTATAAACAATATCCATCCCAGCAATTTCCCTACCCACAGCCTACTTCCCCCTTTTACCCTATACCCAATATGAACCCCTTCTTAAGTTTACCCTATCCCCAGTTTATTCCTAATCCGTTTTTCACCCCATGGCTTCCCTATACAATTCCATTTCCCTACCACTCCTCTCCGATGCCGAGGGGGGGATGAAAAGGGGGAGGGAAGAAATTAAACCCTCTTCTGCCTCAGTTTCCCCACAAAGCATGCCTGAGGAGTTCTGTCTCCCTTCTGTCAGCCTTAAGATGTTCCAGAGAATCTGTTTGGACATTTAAAGACTCAGGAGGGTGGCTTGTTTTGTTTTGAAACTGTTCTTGTTATGTTTATCCAGTTGTTTTCATTCTCCT
>NW_008237919.1:542807-547467 GCF_000691975.1 Corvus brachyrhynchos | reverse complement strand
CTGAGCCCCGGCCATGCGGCTGGAGAAATAAACATCCCTGAAACATCTACCACAAATCTGTCCATATATACTTCTTTTCCACGGGACTCCTGGTTTGATATATGCGTGTTACAGTAATCCCCGCTGTAACATGCTGCCTACTAGCACTGTATGTATCTTCTCCTGCTGACTCTTTGAGATATGACAAATGGGGGTTCAGTAACCAAGAGCAGTCTAAGAGGATGCTGAATGGGTGTATTTAATCCAGAAGGAATGGGAGTGCTTATCCTTCAAGGCTGTCATTAAGGACACTGAGCACGGTCAGAGGCATGCTGTTTCCTAGATCCAAGATGGGCAGGACTGGAGGATCTGCTGGAGTCACTGGCTACCCCTAACAGCTAAATAAAACAGACCAGGAGCTTTCTTTGTTGGAAGGCAAGTAGCATTGCAAAGTCACACTCACATGGATAAACACTCTTGCCTCCCAAAACATGGATGACCTTTTCCATACTGTCTACTGGAAACAGCCCCTGGGCTGTAGTACACCTAGAACATGTGCAGTCATTGTCTGGGAGAGTTGACACAGGAAGTGTGCTAGCAAACAAACAGCATGGATGGCTTGAGCCAAACCTGTGCCGTGGTCCCTTTTATTTATAAAAGAGGCTTAACCATGGAATCAAGTCTTGCTATCACTATGTTGCTCCTCCAGAGAGTAAGCTTCCTTCAAATCCATTAGATTGGTTGTTACCACCACTGCTATTAGAAGAGTTGAAGAAAATCTACACCTTTGAGACCTGAAAGTCTCATTCCAAGGCTGAAAGAGAAATCTGAGCTGTGGAAGTTGTGGGCACGTGAAATCGTACTGCTTCTGTTGAAGACTCCATACACTAGGAGAGAATGACAGTGTTTGCTGTAAGAGAGGATGCCTGTCTCAGATGTGATAAACAGAAAAGCACAATTCAAATCATTGATAGACATCACTCTTCGGTTCAGTGAGAGCCACCACCAAAACCATCCCTTGTGAATTGATGCATACATAATGGAATATCTGTGCTGAAAAACTGTGCAGAAAGATCAGATCTGATAGCCAAGTGATGCAGAATAGATTTGTTGCTACAGAGATAAATATAATTATCTGGGATTGTTTGTATGTGATAGCAGAGATAAGAAAGAGGATGACTGTAACATTTTCATTGCACAGGGGAAGAGAAGTGCATTAAGAAGACAACATTTCCAAAATCAAATACTCTTACATTAAGCAATACCTATACCAGATTAAAATATAAAAATTCTAATTTGCATTTCTAAACACACAAAGCTGGAAATGGTTTTAACTTGGCCTTTTTGAAAATTATGGTCCCAAAAATCCCTTGAGGGTTTGGAGACGTTTGACCCTGTTTCAGCTCGAAAGCACTGGCATCAACTAGAAAGAGCCCCAAAAAGTTTGCCACTGCTGTGAAGGGGAGATGTCTGAAGATGAGCTCCCCTCCCACTGTATGTGTACAACAGAAATTAGGTGGCTTTTTCTTTCAGAAGTGGTGCAGAAATTACCTTTCTGATTAATTTCCTCTCTAATTCAGATCTCTGTCAATAGGTAATTAATCCTTACAGTAATTTTATTCTGTCAGATGATCTCTCATCTGCTGAACTGTCAAAAGATTGTTGACTTCACATGGCTTTCAAACTGGATGATGCAGTTAGAAGTCTGATTTACAGAAATTAGGTTTCAAACCAGATGACGCTGTCTGAGAAGGGTGCAAAAATTCTCTAAAGAGAATTTATTGTTTTGACTTAGGTACCAAATTACAGATTACCTCCTCATACACGCCGAACAAATCACTCCAAGCAAAGGCTTATGATGGTGATGATGATTTATGGCTTTAATTTCTGGGAGACTATGCACTCAGATCTGGCTGATGTTTCCTGGCATTGGAGTCACTCAACATAGCAAATATTTTTCAAAGCTGCCTTAAACAATTTATGAACTTTAATGCCTTTTTTAAAAGTAATTAATGCATTTGTAAGTCTAAGGAGACAGACTTACAGCTGTGTCACACGTTTGGGCAAGTTTCTGTCACTCAGCTGAACTGCAGCAGAGACCACATTTATATATATGTACATTCTTTGTGATTGTCCCTCAGTTTCATTGAAATTCAGTGTGATGGCTTTCCAGCTGGTATACATTTGTGCAGGACAAGTGGGCTCAAGTGTGCTTTTGTGCTGCTCATTCCCTCTCTGGGTTTTACTGACCTCATCTAAAAGCTGATCATGATTGAAATAATGAGCAGGAATTTATTAGCACATTTTGGAAAACCTTTATTTCTTCCCTCTTAGAAGAAGTACGAAGCTTGTTAGATACGGTCTGAATTTTGCACAGCCAGTCTGGCAGCTGTACTTGAGTCCCTGACTTAGATTATAGTGAAAGTCTTACTGAGTGTCCCTTGCCTCAGTGCAAGACTATAATTTTTATTCGTAACACCCACTTCCTCTGAGACTTTGGACAGGTAGAACTGTGGCCTTTGTGCCTTTATTTGTTTCAAAGTTTTCAAAGACAGAACAGAAACAGATGTTCACAGCAGATCTATGACTGTGTCTTATGGCACAGCCTTTCTCTTATGGTCAGCCACATGCTTATGATGCTCTCTTAGATCATAAGATTTAAACTTTAACCCCTTTAAAAAGTGCAGTGTGCCTAAGAGCATGAGAACAGCTAAAACCAAAGCTGACTCACCTGTGCCAGCTCCCTGCCCACCATCTCCAGCATTCAGAGGCAGTGATGCATGCTACAGGAGGCGTATCAGCAGTGTGGAACAAGTGTTCAGTGACACTGCATCGGCATTCTGTCCTTGGCACTTGGCATTCCCACCCAGGTGCTGTTGCAGGCATATGCCAGTGGAACAAGAACAGTGACAAATGCACCTCAGAGTAAGGAGGAATTGTCCACTGTCCAGGTTATGTGGGGTTTTGGTGATTTGGGGTGGGAAAGAGTTCACAAAGATCTGAATACGTTAATGCTCTGGTTTCTCTGTGACCATGTTTATCTTCCCAAATGCTTTGCATTCGCATAGTCCTTCTGTCTTCTCCTCATCAGACTGCTCCATTCTCTCTTAGTGATATCTCCCAGAAACACCATTAGATTGTTTTGGGGAGTGGTCCCCAGCGCTGCCACACAATCTTGTGTGAACTCGTCTCAAGCAGCCACCAGCTTCATTCCCTTTCACTCCTGTGCAGCTGGGGCCCCCTTCCTCCATATGAATCCTCTAGATGCTTTAACAACACATTTGAATTTAGGGGAAGCCCCAGTGCAGAATGCATTGGGAGCATCCTTTGGAGAGGAACATTTTCCTTCTATGCCAGAAAATTTATTTTCCCCTCCTTTAAAGGGGGTGGGGTAAAAAGTATGTCTGTCTTGTCTACAGACAATCCAATCTCATGGAGACAGAAGTCATTTTAACTACATAAAGAGGTCAAGAGAACTTAAAAACAAAAAAATATTGAAGGAGGGAGTGTGTGAAGCCTGGCCTACCTTAGGTAGACCCCTAAGAGGCCTCCCAGAGCCTGCTGTCTATAGGCTGACCCAGCAAAACCTGCCCAACAGCACACTCATGGTGTCAAAGATGGGAACAATCATTTCCCTTATTGCTGATTGTGTCTAGTAGGAAGAGATTTTATCAAAGCTTTCAGTACTGGTGTAACACACGGAGATACCGAGGAAAATGGAAAGGGCAGAGACTGCTCATTCACAGTTTTTAGTGCAATTTAGTCCTGCCAAATTTCTCAAAACTCCTTAGATTTGCTTTTGTTTCACATGGTATGTAGTTGTTTGGGTGACGATTCAAGTGCAACTTGTCTATTCATTATAAGCATGTGTTTCTTTACAATTTTTACCATCTAAACTTTTTCCATATTTATATAAAATAGTCTTCACTTCCAGGTTTATGTGGTTTCCTGAAATATGTGTATTCTTACTTACGTATTTTTTGGTGAAAATACCACAGATACATATTTATGTGTATAATTTCAATTACAGGGTGTTCTCTTAGGCTGTGAAATGATTTTCCAAGTAGAGCTCTGTAAATAATATTTTTTTTCTGATTTGCTAGCTCAACCAAATGCCTGAAAATAAAATTAACTTCGAGTCAGCCCAAGTCAGCCAAACAAAATAAAACACAGTTCAGCTAGGGGGAAAGAAATCCTAAAGGGAACAGGATTCAGCTTCCTGGAGTTTGTTTGGCATTTTTAACATTTTTTTTTAAATTAAACTCAGTGAATGTCTTTGGAAGCATTTACTGACGAAGCAAGAAAACCTGCTTTTCCTCACATTCCCTGGACTGCAGAGGGAGCTGAGGGAAGGCGAGGCGGATTCATTCCCGACTGCAGCATTCTATCGGCGTGGCTGATGTCGGGCAGAATGGAGTGGGGGGTTTCTAGAAGTCAATTTAAAGAAGGAGGCCTAACAGCTGAAATAATTTGCCGTAAGGTTATTTGGGTTTAAAAAAATAGTAATAATTTCGTTGACAAGATTTGAGGTTTTCCACCTAAACGTGGGTCACATTTAACTTCTCCGTGTGCTCGGGCCGGGATGACGCGGGCAGGTGCTTCCCCCGGGGTGCGCGGGGAGGGAGCCGCGGGGCGGCCGGAGCTGCCTCCTCGCTTTTCGGGCTGCGGGGCGAGGAGCGGG
>NW_008237919.1:527158-539113 GCF_000691975.1 Corvus brachyrhynchos | reverse complement strand
GGACGCGGACTCGAACCGCCAGAGCGTCTCAGGTGAGCGGCACAGCGCCGGCGGCGGCCTTGGGCTCCTGCTCCGGCCAAGTAAAAGGCGGAGCTGCTTCTTTAATTGCTAATTGCATCCTTCCAAATTCATGCGGTGTGTTTTGCGCAGGCTGCGCGGTTAATGTATTTATTTTCTCCTTGTTCTGAAAACCCTGCGAAATAGTGCGTGCCCTTTCTGCAGTATCCTTTGTCCAGCGAAAGGGCTGCAAAGATGATCAAGGGGCTGGAGGCCTTACGAGGAAAGGCTCAGGGAGTTGGGCCTGTTCAGCCTCGAGAATAGACAACTGAGAGGGGACCTCATCAATGTCTATCTGCAGAGAGGGTGTCAATGGGACGGAGCTTGGTGATGCTGAGCAATAGGACAAAACGCAGCAGGCAGAAACTCATGCACAGAAAGTTCCACCTGAGTATTAGGAAGAACTTCTTTACTGTGCAGGTGACTGTGCACTGGAACAGATTGCCCAGAGAGGTTGTGGAGTCTCCCTCACTGGAGATATTCTAGAAACATCTGGATGCAATCCTGTGCCATGTGTTCTGAGATGACCCCACTTGAGCAGGAAGGTTGGACGAGGTGACCCACTGTGGTCCCTTCCAACTCAACCAATTGTCTGATTCTGTGATTCTAAAGGCAGGTAGTATTTTTACTGGAATGATTTTAAGTAATAACAAAGTTGTTAAAAATCAGACAAAGAAGTCAGAAATGTCCATCTAGTTTTGCATCACTTTGTTTTTTAGATAATGTAAATAGTATGTAAACAACATTTGGATTTCACTTCAGTAAGTGGAAGCATGGTGACTTTTAACAGCTTAAGGGCTAGTTATGTTCCTAACTCTGCTACGGATTTGATTTGCAACTTTGGGCAAGTCCTAACATAGACAGGCGTTTTTAAAAGGCCTCCAGTTTAGGAGGCATGATTTCAGGCATTTGTGACCTGATTTTTACAAGCTTCCAGGCATTCACAGCCCCTACAAGTTTCAGTGCAAGGAGTGAAGGTGTCTGACCCTAAGCCATTCAAGCCTGAGGCACTTTGAATCAGGTGCCTGGTTGCCTGGGCGATGGTTCCTCTGAGAGACAGGCCAGCCTGCCTAAAATGAATCAGCCCCCCAAGCACTGAAATCTTTGGACTGAAGGAGCCCCAGGGGAACTTGACTCCCTACTAGGGTGACTTAGCTGCCTGGGGAGAAGGAATTGAAAAATTAGCCCATGAGTGGTGAAAATGCTGCTATGCTATTGCTTCTGGCTTGAGTGGGCCTTACTCACCGTTTAAAGTCAGGGCAGGAGCATCTGGGTTTGAGTTCCTCATCTGTAAAATGAAGTTTATGTGTCTCTGCCCTAACTTGGCTTACAGGCCATAATCTTAATATTGGAAATTAATTAGGGCCCCTAGAATCAATTACAATTTTATTAAATTTATTTCCTCTGCAGACTTTTAGAATATATCAGAATTTACAAGTGAAGAAAAGTGAATGAAAAGAAAAAATTCACTTATGGAGGAAATATTGTTCAGCAGCTGAGCTGCCTATGTCTGTACCTGGCAGATTTTATTTCTGCTCTTCAGTGTGCATGAAAACAAACAAACAAAAATTAGCTTTGAACTCACATGTTAAATAAAATAGGTGGCCTCACAAAACCTTGTTTTTTACTGAGTCATTAGGGAAGGCTTCATATAGCACAGCAAATTCAGCTGTTGTCATTCTCATCTGAAGAGAGGCTGTGAATAGCGGCACTGCATGGTTCAGGATATTAGATTTGGGTGAACTGGCAGAAAGCATGGGATGGCTTGGAAACACCTGTGTGCACTCATCAGTGTGCTCAGTCACACTTCAGCAGCTCCTGTAATTTTAAAGAAGAAGGCACGGTATTTTGACTAATGAGGTTCACACAAGCATCTTGGCTTTTCTGGTACAAAGAAATAGTCAAGGAGTGTGTTTGCTTTCAGTGCATTGACACTGAGCTGGGACTCTCGGTGTCACTACACAGTGTGTCTGTATGGATAGCCTGTTATTTGTGCCTTCAGAAAGGTATCAGTGCTCAAAATGTGATCATTGAAAAAGTCTCTGAAAGGTTAAAATAAGGACATAGTTATATTATTGGTTTGTAATACAACAGAAAAGGCAACCTTTTTGGTTTACTATGCATTTACACTGGGATATTTCTTTTACTATCCAACAAGGTGGAGATGGCTTTTTCTCTTGGCTCAGCGTGTGTTCCTATATAGATGTTTGACTAAGATAGAATGTTGCAGTAGAAACTTTTGCCTTTAGAAAGGTAAGAAGAATGATGTTGTACTGAGACTGTGGTGTTAGCAGGTACCAAGACAAAAGGAACAAGAGAACACCATGTTTAACTAGGCAGACAGATGCTAAAACATCCCCAGGACATGAAGGTGGTAATAAAAGGCCTTCTTTACCTCCTCCTTTTGTTCCCCAGTTCAACCTTTCCCTGCTACTGTGCCAAAATACCACATACTTTGATAAAGCATAACGACCTGAATTCAAATAAGATGAACAAAAAGTGTCACTGCAATCACACAGTTGTTACCTAATCTCATTGGCTGCAGAGTAAGTCAAGACATTGAATTACACCTCTGGAACTGAGAAGTCTGATGTTGATTTAATATTTGCAATGGTTGGAAAGTCATATTATGTAAAAACTGTCGGATTGAAGCTTGTCAAACAGCCATACCCTCTGGCTGCACAACAGAGCAGCTGAATGTCGATCAGGCACTTCTGCTGAGTAAACCAGTGGAACTTTCTAATATTAGCTGCCTGCTGAAATGGATGGTTGAAAGATACACTCTTAAAGTCTGCCTGTTCCTCTGTCTGTTCCATGCACTTGCTGGGCAGGCAGTAAACTGAGGGCCCACCTCCTATGCCACTTGACTAGTTTCTGTGTTGCTGAGGGTGTCCTTATGTTACTGTGAATAATTTATGTAAAATGTTTTCTGTCCATGCCCCATTCCATAAGAAAAGAGGAGGACTTGACTTGCTGTTCAGTACTTCTTTTTTTAACGGAACAGGCATAAAGGGAACAGGCATATTGTTACCATAAAGATACCCTTCTGACTCAATATTCTACCAGAAAACTGTTGGTTTGATCTCTTTAGAAATGATGTCACAAAATTTCATAGGGAGGAATGTGCTGGTTAACTTTTTTTAGTGGAAAGCAGGTGATGAAATGCTGGAGGGCCAGTGCTACTGATGAGTTTTTGCAGAGCACCATGTGAGGGGTCATCCAGTAGCAGATTTGTGATGGAATGACATGCTGCCTCTCAGTGAGTCTTTATGCAAATAGTGGGGTTTATTCTGGTCTCACCTTCACTGGAGTGAATTGTCTTTGTTGAAATTAAGAAAATTAATCTGGTGTTAAATTAAAGGAAAAGCCAGACTCAAGACCTCACTGTTCCAAAGGCTATACAATTTGATTATATTTTTTTTTAATTTTTGCCTTAAATTACATTGTTGATTTCCATATTGCTTACTTCTTGCAGTGTGAAAAATTCACCATTTTTCCCCCTGAGGGAAATTTATAAAATGTTTTTAATATTCTGAAACCTTTGCAATGCAACCAACTTTTCTCTGCCAATCAATTTCAGCATCTGCTTGTAACTTAAGTAAGATCAGCAGATGTTTCCATGGATTTTTACTCCACAAACTAAGGAGGAATTAAATTTGGCAACTGTAGCTGAGATTCTCCGTGATTTACAGCATTATCTGGACAGTGGTGTTTTTCCAGGGAAATAACAAGTCTGTAGAGACCGAGTTAATTGCTGTTTTTCAGTGCAATAACCCAGTGTGATCCCTCTTCAGTTCTGCATTATGGTAAATGTGAGTCCTGGCACAAATCAGTATTATCTTTTCATGTGGCATTTGGGGCTTTGTTAGTGGTTATTTGTCTGGAATGATTACATTTGTTGACACTAATTTATAATTAAATTATTATTTAAGAAAGGAAGAACTACCTTCAATGCTATTGATGGGTTTTTCCATTTGCACCTATAAAAAATAAGTCATTTGATAAGGCTCATTGTATGGTAACTGATGTTTTTTATAAACCTCAAGTACCATTGTAATTTGGGAGAGATTCATTATGTGTGTGTCTGCTTCTTACAGAATGCAAAGTCTGGCGAAATCCTTTAAATCTGTTCAGAGGAGCTGAATATAATCGGTAGGTGCTACAAAATTACAGTTTTCAGGCACAGTACTGGCTTAAGGAGCTTAACTGTACTTTTCCATTAATCTAACTTAAGAGATGAAAAAACAAAATCCACTGGGTATACATGCACTCATGTCAGTTTTTCTCTAATTCATAAAATGTTTCCAAATGAAAAGGAATTTAAATTCATGCTGATGCACTTGTTATTTCTCCAATTTTTGGCAACCTTATTAAAAACTATGGAGAAACCTAAGTGTGTTGTACCTGGTGTTAATGCAGCAATTCTGTTCAAATCCATTATAGCAAACAACCTAATGAATTCCATATAGGTTTCATGGAGTCCTAAGGTTTGAATATATGTGTTACCAAGTTGCAGTGTGTATTTTTCAGCATCCTCATTAGCTTAGGTTCAGCTACTGTTGCTCCATCACAGTACAGTGAAGTGCAATGTATATGGGTTAGAAGATTGGCCAGGTGAACTTATTTGGCCATGCCCATCTCAAAGGTCTAGGATTCTTTTCTGGATTCATTTTGGCATGTGTGACCTCATTAACCAAAATGTCTTCTTGTTGACATGTTTGCAGGTATACATGGGTAACAGGAAGAGAACCTTTGACTTACTACGATATGAATCTTTCGGCACAGGACCATCAGACATTCTTTACATGTGACACAGATCATTTACGGCCTGCAGATGCTAGTAAGAGACCTTGTGAACAAATGCTTTTGCTAATAGGTTAATGGCTGATTTAAACTGATGCAGGAAAAATGCAGTGAGACATCAGTTCTTTCGCATAGATAAGAAAAGGCAGAAGTTTATCATGCTGAGAAAGCCATTATTGTTGAATTTATAGAATTCTAGATCTGAACAAGTGTCTGTATATGTAAGCTATCTAATTTATGTTGCTGTGTTGTTCTGCTATGTTGCTGAAGTCATTCAAGGTACCATTTAAAAGTGTAAAGGCTTGTTCCTTTCCTTCTCTTTCTTGCATTGGCTTCAAACATATAGTTTAATTTGCCTCCAGCTGCAGTGTAGTAGGTTGAGTTACATTATCCAGGTTCTGTTTAGTTTACGCTGACAGGAGAGAGAGCTGATGTAAAATTTGAGGCCTGTGTTTCATTCCCTGAAATGAAGCTCTGTAAAAAATGAGAATGGCACATTTACAACTGACTTTGTATAAGCAGCTTTAGTTGTGTTAAGCCTGTACTGTGAAGTCCACATGCAGACTTTGATTGTACTAAAAATGTACAACAATGATTTCAATCATTAGAATTTGCCTCTGAAAAGATAAATCTTTGTCTCTTAGGAAGGGAGAGATACTAACAGTTGGATGCTTCATTCTGAAGGCATAATTACTGTGCTTTTTTTGACACATGAGAAACATGAATCCTGTTTTCTGAACTCAGTGGTGTAATTATGAGGTGGTAATATTAGCCTGGAAGTTGTTTCCATTTAACATTCACGTAAAGCAACAGCACAATAAGGAGCTAAAATAAGAATCCCAACTATCCCTTTATTGTTTTTTTCCCTGTGGAATCTACTACACCAAGAGAAAGTAGCTGCTTGTCACCTCTATACTTGGCAGCACAGACAGCCTGATGTCTCAGCCAGACTTTCTCCTGGAAAAAGGTTTAATTAAATGAAAGAAGAAAAAGCGCTGAGTACTTGGGACAAAAGCTCCTGTTCGTTATGTAATTTTTTGAATGATCACTGAGCTATATGAAATACTCTGTAGTGAGTCAGGCTGAGACCAATAAATTCTGTTGTTATGGTGCAGTAGATTCTCCTTGTTAATCCTGTAATAACTGATATTCCTCTCTTCTCCTTTGTTTATTGAATAGTAATGCAAAAAGCCTGGAGAGAGAGAAACCCTCAAGCCCGAATTTCTGCAGCACACGAAGCTTTGGAATTAAATGAGTGAGTGACAACAACATTAACATTTATTTCCTGTCTTTTAAAAATCCATTTGATGATATTTTAAGGCAGGGGGTTTGCTATAGTAACTTCTAACCATGATTACAGGCCTGTCAAAGGAAGGCCTACAACAGAAGGAAAACAGCACAGCTGCATGTTGTGCTAGCTACCCAGAAGATCCTTAGGGTAATGATGACAATGGGAGTCTTCTCATTGATGTCAGCAGGCTTTGGAACAGCATAGAAAAATGTTAATTAAGTTACCTCCTGATGAGCATATGAAATATGCATTTATGGGATGGAGAGCTCCCTTTTGGATTTCTCAGTCATCAAGAACAGAAGCAAGAAAGAAGAGACTCATAAACACATTCTAAAATATTCATTTCATAGTACAAGAGAATATGATGTAATTTGCTGTGACCTTTGGTCTTTGAGTCCATTACTTATTTTTTTAATGAGAAGCGTAGTATTTTGAGATCCCACAATAAACTCAGTGCTGTGATGATTTACTGGCATGGCAAACTGTATAAATGTTGCTGACATGCATAAAGGGAATCCCTTAGGTTACTGAACTGAGATTACTGCATTTTAGAATTCCATAAACTGGCGCTTTACAGATTGTCCTTCATGTGTTTCATCAGAAGAAGAGAAAGAATTGTTTCTTCTTGTATAGTGATTTAACTGAGAGACCATGCAGCATAAAAGGGTGAAATGAGCTATTAGACTGTCCCACTCACACTTCACAGAATTACAGAATGGTTGAGGTTAGCAGGGGTCTCTGGAGGTCAGTATCCAACCCCTCCCTTCAAACAGGGCCACCTGTTTGCACAGGACCATGTCCAGCAGGTTTTTGAATACCTCCAAGGAGGGAGACTTGACAACTTCCTTGGACAGCTTATGGCAGTGCTCAGTCACCTTTACAGTAAAAAAAGTGTTTCTGAGGTTCAGGGGGAACCTCCTGTGTCTCATTTTGTGCCCATTGCCTCTGGTCCTGTCACTGGGAACCACTAAAAAGAACCTGACACTGTCCTCTTTGCCCCCTCACTTCAGGTATTTACAAACTTTGACAATTCCCCCCAAAGCCTTTTCTTCTCCAGAATGAACAGTTGCAGCTCTCTGAGCCTTTTCTCATATGTGAGATGCCCCAGTCCCTAATCACCTTTGTGGCCCTTCATTGGACTCTCTGCAGTATGTGCATGTCCCTCTTGTACTGAGGAACTCAGAACTGGACACAGCACACCCACACGTGGCCTCATCAGGGCTGGCTAGAGGGGAAGGATCACCTCCCTCACTAGTGGAAATACCTCTAGTGCAGGTCTGCTGCAGGGGCACGTTGCTGTTTTGGTTTTTGCTTGGTCTGGGTTGGGTTTTCTTTGTTGTTGTTTTAGCTCTACAACTACATTTATAGTCCATTCTTTTTATATTCCAATTAAATGCAGTTCTGTTGATTCCTTTATGCTATTACAGTAAAGGAAACAGTTTATATTAAAACAATAGTGCATAAAACTAGTCTTGATTTCCAGAAGGAGTTGTAGAGATGTAGGCTTAGTGAGACAGTGCTTTACTTTCTGGGACAGCTGTCAGTAGGTGTACTCACGGGCTGAGTGATATAGTACCTGAAGATGAGAGTTGTGGTGTTGTTGACAGAATATTTATTTGATGCTTCCGGCCCATCGTGGTTGGAGGCCGCTGCGTCCTCCTGGAAAGCATCCCAGATGAGGCTGCTTTGGCTATGCACCACACCAGCACTCAGCCTCTGCCCAACAGCGCTGGGCTATGCCCACAGAAGCCACGCACACGTACACCACCGGAAAGTTGCTGAGTGCGTCACCAAGAATAAAGAGGCGGCAGGGGTCCTTCACACAGAGTTCCGCAGGAGGTTACTGCCATGGAAGGGTTCCGAGGGTGAAGAGCCAAGAATACAGGAGGGCCCAGGGTATAAGTATGAGGGTGACACGGGGCGGAGAGAGGGCCAGGGACCAATGGAGAAAGAGCCAAGGGGAGGAGCCTAGGCGGGGCCAGGGTACACAACCCAAGGGGGAAACATGGAGGGGGGAGCCAAGGACCAAGAGCTAAAGGGAAAGCGGGGAAGGGAAAACATTCCAGGACATGAACTTATAAGGGGTCCAGGGGGTGGAGAGTTAGCAAACCAATCAGGGTAACAGAACTGGGGTACATTAACAAAAAGTGACAGCACCTTGGGAGAGGCGCTTTCGATCACCCTGCCTTAAGGCTTACCCAAGGGGGTTGATTCAAACTTTGGGGCTGTCTCGCCATCCCCAGGCCCCCCAGCTCACAGGCTGCCTGTGCCACAGGGGCAGCCACTGCAACATTTATTCATCAGAATAATTCATCAGAAAGGTACATGGACAAAATTTCCTTGCCTCTGTATTTAGCACATCCTTTCCAGTCTGCATGTCTTCATACAGTTTTTATGTCATGGACCTTTCTCATGGTTTTTCATCTGATATTTTTGCAGGTGTGCTACTGCTTATATTCTCTTAGCTGAAGAGGAAGCGACAACAATTGTAGAAGCAGAGAAGCTGTTCAAGCAGGCTCTGAAAGCTGGAGAGGGCTGTTACAGGCGCAGTCAGCAGCTACAGCACCACGGTGCCCAATATGAAGCCCAACACAGTAAGTTTCTTAGGAGGGAGAGAAGTTCCAAGGAGTTCTTTGGATTTGGGGGTTTGGTTTTTTTGTTTTCCCCCTAAGAACTAATCACTCAGTGTTTGACATTGGCTAAAATATGGCCCTAGAGCCAGACTCTTCTGTTTTAGTGTTTTTGCTTGATTCTGTTGCTGAGCTATCAATGCTCAGATTATAGACATACCTTTATTTTGTAATGGCAGAAAATATTGTAGCATGTACTTAACAGAAAAGAAAAGGTATCAGAGCCAAAGAGATATAATATTCAGAAAAAGCTGGACACCATTTAAGGAAGTTACCTTTAGCCATTTTTCAAACCCGGGTTCATGTTGTGAAAAGGCAGTAAAGAATGGTGGAAACAGGAGTGAAGTGATGCTTTGCCTGCTTTTTTCCATCAGCTCTGAGGGTAAATGCTTACACTGTTGTTCCGTGTAAAAGTTAATGAGACCAATTAGCCAGTGGGACATTTGAAGTTAGTTGCATTTGTTAAGAAAGGTCACAGAAACAAAAATTAACAACTGAAATAATAAAGTACTTTAATTGAAAGTCTAGATTTTTATTACTTTTAAAAAAACTTTGAATAAGCATGTCTATCTGCTGTTTTATTTATTAAATACTCCTAAAATCTAAGAAAGTACAATCACTGACAGTAAATGACCAAAAAGATAATAAAACAAACAGTCAAGGTTATTTCTAGACTACAGTGGCTACCTTAGGCAAAAATAACACCAAATAATTACATAAATACAATCACTAGCATATTTTTGGTCATCTTCAGGTTTCTTAGGACCTAAATTCACAGCCTCTGGCTATCTTACATAATTTGAAGATTACTGATAAAAATTGCACATAGTAAAATTGTCTGTGATCCCTGATTTCAAAAGTGTCTGCAAGTCTATACCTGAAAACCTGAGGTTTCATAAAGCTTGGGGGTAGTATTTTAAGCATTTGTTGGTTGTAAAACTATATTTAGGATGATTTGTTCATTTTTGCTGGAAGTAAAAATATAGAGTAGCTGAGCCCTTGAAGCAATTTTTGTGCTGTAGCAGGTTTATGGTTGTCTATGAAACCTTAATTTGTGGACTCAATCCATCCTGAGTGCAGCAATTCTATGAAGAGTACACAGTAAGTAGTTAGTAAGAACTCCCATGATGTTTTTGTCCAAGGTAACCTGAGAAAGTTTGTGCAGGCAGATACAAGTATGGTATTTCCGTAACCTGTGTGTGCTAGATGGCTACTGTCATCATCAGGTTTGACACCCTGAACCTTCAGTACTTCAGCAGAGGAAGTAACCCATTGAATCACAAAACTGAGTGCATTGTCACAGAGCAGGGAGGCTGAAAAGTGACTGCCAGCTCTGGCTGTGTCTTCAGGAGGATCTTCAGGAGGGGCTAGATCATCCCACATCTCTGTACCACCCGGTGTCCCCTTGAAAATGTCAGTGTGCACCCACAGAAATTAGAGAAGCTCCAGCCTCAGATGTTGCCTTGGACACAGGGGCTTCATGTAGAATTCTTTTGATTATATGCTGGACTTTTGCATGGTTTACAAAGGTGGAGAGGAGGGACTGTGGACACGTGTTGCAGTTCCATGGTTCTGAGAAGTCTTGGAGTCCGTTTCTGGTCTTCAAAGTGGATTCTGGGATGAAAAGTGGGCGTTTCATCTTTTAAAGGTGAAAAACACTGTAATCTCTTAAACAGTAACATATTATTCTATGTTTCTGTTTATTCATGTGTTCCACCTCCTTCATAGCATATTTTGTTAGACTATAAATTTTGAGAGTAAATAATGACTTTGAGTACCCAACTTGCCCTCTTTCAAAAGGTGCTAGTTTATAGAAAGTAAGGGCAATCTTATTTTTAAGGTTGCTCATGTTAGGCATCCCAAGTCATTAGTAACCTCAGAGAATTTTGGCCTGAAAGATTATCTTGATTTCATAGTAAGTAAATGCCTTTTGACAATTCCTGCTCAAAATCCTGAAAAGAAGCTTAACCTGAAATGTATACCTCATAGCACACTACATAAACATGTTGAAACAGATGTAACTTAATAAATTGTGTATTCAATATATAGGAATCAATAAAGAGATAAGGAATTAGGTAATACAGAATACAGCTAAAGAAATTCTTCCCTCCCTTATTTATCTTTTTCGTCTAAAGTAAGTCCTTTCAACCTGCTGCTTAATCTATTCGAAAATTTTAATCACAGCTTTAAAACGGTTCATAGGTACTTGGAATGTTTTCAGCACATGTTGTTCTTATTATGAAAGGCTTGAAAATTTTAGGAATAGGCTAAAATCTTTACAGACCAGATGCTATACACAAAGATAATTTGTAGCAGGTGTCTTACGTTTTCATGATTCAGTAATTTTGTAGATGGTTATCTGCCCGCTTATTTCCTGTTAGTCCAGAAGCATTTTAAGAGTTCACATTCGAAGTGAATGAGGATTGAAAGGAGTAAGAATTCTCCAAGAGAATAATTATCACCGCTGTTTAGTTTCTGTTGTCTTTGCTGTTAGGGAATCTTCTAGCACACAGGACTGTCATATCTGAAACATGTTAATTTGCCATCCATAATTTGTGGTGTGAGGAATTTGAAGATGGCAGTTGGGTAATGAGTAAAGGCTGTAAACAGAAAGTTCAGTGTATACTTACCTTCTAATCATTAAGAAAAAGATTGTTAGAGGATGAGGATTTGCTTTAATACTTCCTGTTGACAAGCATGTACGTAATAACTGTACCTTCAGATCTGCTTATATTTCACCAGTGCAAGGCCAACCCAAGAGTACTTATTTATACCACTGTAAATCTGGATTAATTCCACTGATTTCTGTAATGCCACATCTAAATCTTCAGAATTTGGTAACTTTTTATCAAATTCTTGTGAAAGCATTGGTGGTAGCGAGTAAGAAAAAAATTGAAAGAAAAATGTGTTTCCTTTTGTATTGGAATACTATAAATGAACCTTTGTTTTATCTTTTTTATCTTAATGCTCTTTCTTTTTCCTCTTGTACAGGAAGGGACACCAATGTGTTAGTATATATTAAAAGAAGGCTGGCAATGTGTGCAAGGAAACTGGGGAGGACCAGGGAAGCAGTAAAAATGATGAGAGATGTGAGTTTGTATTTCTTTCACATGTGATATTTACATAATAGTAGTATAGAAATTATACATTTTCTTGCAAGTTAGCAGCCATTCC
>NW_008237919.1:513974-526973 GCF_000691975.1 Corvus brachyrhynchos | reverse complement strand
CAGCACTGCTGGTTTTTTGTATGTATAATGTGCATAAAGACTAACTTAAGTGATCATTTATTTATAAGGTTATAAAAGCAGCATCAAATACCAAATGGACAGTTACCCCTGCAGACTGAATTTTCCATCCTGGTACATGTGCAATGAAGTTCAGTCTTTAATTATTTGATCATGAAGTTAGTAACATTTTTTTTCTGAACCATGTAGTGAATGCTGCTAACTTCATAAACAGATCTTAAGTATTCTGTTTTCTCCTTCAAAACTGCAGTTTGGCTCTGTGCATTGTTTGCATCACACTATTCAGATATGAGGACAGTGTTATTTATTCATGCAAAACCTATCACTGAAAAGTCAAACCCCAGGTAATGAATCTGTAATGAACTGAACCCCCTCTGAGAAGGGAGCTGACTGTATTCTGGCTTTGTGGGCAGGGGAGCTACCAATGGTAGTCATAAATCAGTAAGCTACAAAGCTGCAGACTTGAAACCCTGAACAGTAGCTGTTTTGGAGATGGCAGAAGGGGCAGCTGTTCACATTAGGCAATGTATATGTTTCAAATATATAAAAGGCTCAAGTTTAGATGTAGCTGTGAATGCCCAGCATTTCTTTCATTGATATTCCCAGGATGCAGATTAGGAACACAGTTCTTTGAGGGGGTGACTTACATCACCTGAGGTAGTAAATCTGTGACAGAAGGAGGAGTGGAGCCCTACAGCTCTGGGCAAATGATGGTAAAACTACCTCCCAGTTTCCTGTGTTTCTTACACTTCATATTCCAGCTCCCACAAAAAACCAGGAAGAGATGAATCCAGCAAGATACATAGTTCCGCAAATTAAGATGCAGGTGTTAAATTTTAAATGCACAAAATGAAATCCCAGACTAGAATGAAGCACCTGTAAAGTGTGCTTTAGGCAGCTCAGATGAACGGTTCAGAAATCTGCCTAGTGAAAAGAGAAATTCTTGTTGCAAGTCAGTGTGAATTTTAATACAAAAAGGAAAGCGACTTTCTCTGGAGCTGAGGCACTTGCGTCAATGGCAGTCGGGCAAGTGTGTTTGCCAGCTTGGAATCCAGTACTCAACATCTTATTCTGGAACTGGAGCACTCATGAGTATTTTTTGAAAACATTGAGCAGAGTTCGCTATAATAATGCAGGTTCTCATCCTAAATATCTGCCAGATGGCAAGTGGTGAGTAACTTAGTTTCCTGACTCTTGCTGGGACCCTTCAGGCACACAACTCTCAATCTCCAGAATCACTAGAATCCCAGACAGAGGTGTTGAAAAAGAGCTTGTCAAAAAAACAGCCATTGTACAGCTAGGAGTGTGAGAAAGAGGGATGAGGAAGAAAGACCTGGTTTAGCACTCCTCTGGCCAGCTGGGAGAATGTTGATTTCAAAAACATTGTTTTCAGTCCAGCCAGCTCTGCTGATGCTTCATGAATTTTGTTACACAAGTACTGTGGGACAAATACTGAAATGTTTTGGGACAAACATTGGAATTCTAAGTTCTGGCATTAATACAGAAAAAAGATAAAATTTTGAATCTCCCATTCAAATATCACACATCATAATTATGCCAACTTCTGGAGCTTACTATGGGCTGCTGAATGTGTTTTGTGATTTGTAGATAGGGCTATGGGGAACAGATACTGTGTGAAGCCTTCTTCTGCTCCTGTCAATATGTATGGATAGTTGTGTATGCAGAACACTTGGTTTGGGGACTTGAGTGGTCTATCTAGTCCTAGATTTCTTATGCAAAGTGAGAAGCAGAGCTTTGATTAGCGAATGACCTATTTTGTCACTAGAGATAAAATAGTCTGAAATTTATTAGCAAAATAGAAAATTGTTGAAATTAAGTACAACATGGATCTTGAGAGGCAGCAATAACAGGAAGACCAAAAGTCTTCAGTTATTAAACATCTGAAGGACAGAAAACACTCTTCTACAGGAATATTTTGTTAAAATGGAAGGACTGGATGCGAGACAAAGGAGGTATAAAGATAGAATTTCATCTTGGAGAGTTTCGCTCAGATCAAAGCATTCTGTGTTTTGCCACACACAGACACTAAGCCAAATCCTCAGAACTGAATTTAGATGCCTCTAGAGCTCTTCATTTTAAGCAAGCACAGCTGAGAATTAGCAAGTCTCTAGAGGAAATATAAAAGCAGCAGTAACTCTAGGTCACAGCTCCAGTACACTGGGAGCAAGATGAGGGTCAAGTCAGCTTTGCAGATGCTTTTCTTAGACTGGCGTGGAGCTACTTATTTCTGATGAATGCAAATCCTCCATTTCTTCATAGAAGACATAAATAGTACACTTATGGAGAGGTTTGAAGAACATGAATCTGTCTTTGAAGGTTTCTTCATGATTGATGAGGAAGGAGATGAATTTATTCATCCTAAAAAGAGTATGAAGAATACGTTGGCTAGGGACTGCTGAATCTAACATCAGAGGGCGGAGGCCCTGTTTGTGTTTGAAAGATTGAAAACAGGTTTCTCAAGATGTGGAACATGATGGAAATGAAGTGTTAAGAGGTTCATGACACCATCTGGGAAATATGATTGGGATGTAGTGAGTCTTTGCCACTTTGAAAAACTAAAATATTTGAGAGTGTTTAATTCATTGCATATATGAGGCCATCTTGAGGACATTACTGATGGATTAGATTGTCTTGCTTAAATTTTATGTAAGAAAAGACTGAGATCCTACTTAAAGCACCTTAATGAAAGGGAAATGAGTTGTTGGTGACTTAAATAAGAGTTTGATTTTATGGTTATATACACTGCTGATATAAAAATCATATTTCTTAGTATTGTACTGAAGGTATTTAAAACCAGGGGGTTTTTTTAGAACTGATTTTAAAAACTGTTTAAAAATCAAGGGTGCTTTAATTTGAAAAAATTGGGTAGGAATTTCTATTGCTTCTGTGAGTGATTTTGAAAGAGTATATTTTTGCTGGCTTTGTTGCTTGGATGTAACTCGTTCAGTTGAGTTGAATTAATGAGAACTATGAACCTGTAGTTTCCATGGAAACATGTAATGAAATCATACATAGGTGTTGCTTTTGCTTGTATTTCTGATGATAATTATTTACTATATTTTGCTATAGAAACCAGCAGCTGTCACTATTTGTATATATTGAGTTAACTTGTGATCTCATTTTGATTAGTGTATTGTTGGAATAACTCCAGTGTAGTCAACAGAATTATTCCAGTTTTATTATTGTTTATACAGAGCATGATATGGTCTGTGAGGAAACTAGATTGCTTTTACTGTCCCTGAGGAGAAAGTCTACAGTGCTCGTTGTTTTACTTGTTGTGCTGATTACGTTAGGAGGATTTAAAGTAGTTTGTTCTAAATGATTTTGGAGAATTTAGTATGTGCAGAGGTGAAAGGCCATAATGGTGGCTGTGAGTAATCTTCATGTTGAACTGTCCTTGTGGGCAGTATTGCAAGCCAGTGGTGGTGATGAGCAAGGGTTGCCTTTTGTGCCACCTGCTTTCCATCTGCTCTTTTCAGATTCCCTCACCATTACAATGGAAGAAAACAGGAATGTGCTAGGTTTGCGTTTTGTGTTTTTTATTGATTGAAAACAGAGAGGATGTGGAGGGTATGCAAAGGCACTTCACTTTCTGCTTTGTGGGCGACTGGATCAGTGACTGCACCACTGAATTCAGGAGCAGGCCAACACAGTCACTTTTCTTAATTGGGTCACTGGAAATGTGAAAATGTACCATGCAAGAAAATGAATTTTCAAATTAATTGGAGCTTCTTGGGATTGTTCTGGAGAACATTTGGTCTGTGGAACAAGTTTTAATTGAAGGGTGATGTATGTTTATGAAGGAGAAGGGTGGCAGGCAGAATGTGTGCCAGTGGACAAAGCAAGTGGAAGTTCTTAATTGCTTCCTCCTTCAGAGAGAAAATGAAAGAAACTCATTCTAGAGTGTATTTATCTCCTGCCCCATGAGCCTGCACTCCCTCAAAGATTGCTTTGTGTTCTTTATAAGTATATATTTCTGAGACACAGTGGAATTGCTACTTGCTCTATGCTCAGCAACTTTGTTCAGAAATGAGTAAGGTTTAGGGAGAGAAGAAGGTCTCCAGGTCTTCTTTAGGTCTGGAGAAGGATAGAAAGAAAAACACTTTTTAAGGGTCAGGAAAGTGTATTTTATTTCTAGTATCAGTTGTATCTGCTGAGAAATTACTCTTCAGATCATGATAAAGGACCTAGAAGTCTGCTTTTACATATTTAGCTCCGAGAACTTTGCTGAGGATATTTCAGTTGAATGTTTGTGTTCATCTTGGTGCTCACTTGCAGTCTCTAAATGCGTATTTTTATGCCACAGAGGACACCTAAACAGCTTGTGTTGTCTCTTGCTGCATGCTTATCAATTGGCTGCATGAAAAGTGGGCTGCCCTAAGAATCTAAAATGGTTTAAGAGGTTATGTCACTTGAAGGGTACTCAATCACACTAAATCAATTTTAATGATACAGGTAGGTTTGGTTTTTATCTTTTTGTGGTCAGTGGTATTAGTGATTTTTTCTGGGATGATAGTTCTGCGAATCTAGCATACTTTCTTGTCAGCTTCTTTTGCTGAGCTTTGAATAAGGATTTCTATTCAATATTCTATTGAATTCTGTATTCTTGTGTGCATTGCTGATTTCTTCTTGAGTAAGACAAATACATAGCCAGGACAGTTTTCTGCACCTCAAATTATCAAGTTGTGTGAAACAAAGAGGGTACTTATTGCTAATAAAGATATTATGATCCCTAGAAACTTAACAACACAATCTCTGCAGCTGCTTGCATCGACGGCTACTGTCTGTCTCTCCCAAATGCTGCTGTGCTTGAGGCAAGGATGAGTGAGTCAGCTCTTTGGCTTGTGTTACACAGGTCAGGTTAGGCAGGCTGCTCTGCCTTGAGTGGGATTCTAGCTTTATTAACATCTGTAGCAGTTGTTTAAAGTACCATTTATTAAAATTTGAAGGGAGAGTTCTTAGTTCAATGAGACCAAGTGTTACCTCATAGATTTTAGAAGAGTGCTACTCTTGTGAATGGTGATATTTACCAGTCTCCACCACAGAGTGATTATCTTCAGTTAATTCTTGTTCTGATACACAAGCACTGCAATAGTGGCAAGTGATAAATGCTGATTTTAACATTTTCATATGTCTGTAATCTGGTCACAGATTCACATGGTATGGTAAGTGGGTAGGGCGGGTTGGAGTATCCCTCATTTCAGTGGGCTCTTAAACAAAATGGAGACTTCCATGATTCCCCTAATGATGTTTATCCCTTCCTTTATCTTCACATCCTCAGACCCCTCACTTTTAGTCGTGATTGTGATTCTGTCCAGAACCTCAGAAGCTAGAAATTTGGTGACTACTACCTAAACTTACAATAATGTTTCTCATATAAATTACAGGTTTCCAGTATTGTCATTCTATTGGATAGAATATAGTCACACAGTCTTGGTAGGAGCCGTGGTAACCTGGACTGCTTTTTGTTCACCATCTTGCATCACTCCATGTTCAGAGACTTTGTATAGTACTTTTATTATGGTCTTCCATCTCTCTGGAATCTCCTAGCTCATTTTTGAGGTCCTAGATAATTTCCTCACTTTAATTTCACTTAAAAATCCATTTCTAAAAATATGTTAGTTTCTGAAAAAAGTACTTTGGGACGTTCTTTCAATGATTAATTCTATCTACTGCTTTTGCCACCTCTTAGTAACCAGTTTCAGGGAGAATTAGATATACTAAATATGAATTTTCATGAACAGATTGTTTCTAGTAGAAGGTGTCCCTGTCCTCAGCAGGGGAGTTGAAACTAGATGATCTGTAAGGTCCTTTCTAACCCAAACCATTCTGTGAATCTGTAATGTAAATAAAGCTTTTTTTTTTGGGCAGGACTACGAGTAATGACTTTATTTTCATGCTTTATAGAGTTACTTATATTTGATGTAACAAACATTATAATTTAGCACTGTTACTAGTTTTATATAATGTAATTGTTTAGTAATAAGTATAAAATCTAGAACAGCTTGTGCTCTTCTGCGTTCATGCCACATCTGCCTTTAAAATTCTCTTGATACCTGAAAGACGTGCATTTTTACGGCATAGTCCAAATAACAGCATTTTGTAATTATATTCTTTAAAGAACTTAAGTCATGCTCTAAAGACTTCAATCCTCCAATTAAGAGAGAACATAAAGGCTGCATGTTCTAACATATTTCCTTAGAGTTTGCATATTTAGTAAGATATTTTTCACTTCATTTACTCATTGTTAATCCTGCATTGAAGAGAAGTCGTATTATCTTTGAATATTACACAGAATTAGGCCTAAATTCAATTTTAAAATTGAATGATGGCAAATTATAAGCCTGTGCCATCCCACAGTGTAAACTGGATCTGGGTCTCTTTTCTGACAGTCTGAAGTTGTCAAATTTCCTGAATTCCACATACAAGGAAAATACGAGGATCCTACTGGTACTCATTTCCAAGCTTCAAAACAACAGGATCTGACAGATTTGGTTTCTTAGCTCCTATCCCCTCTGAGCTGTAAAAGAGTAACTGTGGAGCTGCTTCCAAACAAAACAGTGATTATTTACCAAAAGGAATGCAGCACTTAACGAAATTAATGAATTGACAGAATCCTACTTTTGCTATAATTAAGCAGAACTTTAATTCAGGTACGTCCAGTGTATTTAATTAATTTTCCAACTCCAAGAGCTGTGACAGTGTTTACATCACAGGAATCCCACTCACAATATGACGGTGGTGGAATGACTTGCACTTTTAGGACCAGGAGTTAGACTAATTTTTAAGCATTTTACATTGCTAACAGAGCCTTTTTGTGTGCTAACTTCGGTCTGCTGACACTGTTTCTGCCCTTCTGTCCTTGACAGGTGAGCTGGCCAGGAGAACAACTTAAGATTAGTGTATCTAATTAGACATCAGAAGGTCAACATGGAGTGACATGTTGCAAAAGCCCAGGGTGAGCTTCAGTCAGAGCTTAGACGTGTGAAAGGTCATCTGCAGACAATGAAGCCCACAGAAATGGAGGCTTCTGTTTTTCTACTCAGAAATGGCTTGGAGTTCTACCTTTCCTACCTTGTCCAGTTAACAGATTACAGGTCATATGCCAGAAAGCAGTTTATGCAAAGCACTTGTGAAAAGACTGGTGCTGTCCATACTGTGTTCTTGGTCCTTCAGTTTTGGTGGATAGTTGCACCTGAAAGATGGCAGCCTCAGTCATTCCTCTTTTAGGAGACAGAGTTTTCCATTTCAGATACCCACTGCAGGAACATACGCACTAGGAGTTAAGGTTGTAACAGTTTCACAGTTTGCATTGAATTTCCCTTGTTTGCTTGTTGTTTATTTTAACATTAATTATGAATGCATTCAGTTGAATACATTGATCTGAAAATCAAAAATTGTTTGTGGAGAAATAGGAGTACAAGCAATGAATGATTGCATGCCCTGCCCATAGAAGTTGTGACCATGCATACAATCATAATGCAAATGGAGAATAAATGTGTCAACACCAGGTTATATATAACATCATTCATTGTCCACCTTTGTATGCCCTTGTGTCCTGGGGTCTAGTTGTAGGCATAGCTGCAGGTTATAGTGTGTTTCTACACAAATAATGTTTCTTGGCTAATTGATTCATAATGTTGTCACAGAGAGAATAATAGATGCAGACATTAAAGCTACATTCCTTTAAAATGTTTAAAAAAATTAGATCTAAATGAAAATGCTGATAACTGAAATACTCTCAGGGAAGGGAATCTTCTTCAGTAAACATCCTTTGGGAGATAAAACTTGTTCCTCATCCAAAAAATCAGAGGGAGATTTCCTTTTACCATAAGGCATTTTTTGTGATCATCATTTTTTCATATCACAAAATCATTGAACCTACACCCTGCAATGTGAATTGAAGTGAATCTGGGAATAGGGTGCTTCTGGGACTAGTGCTCACATATCTGACTGTGTCAGACTTACTTCCAAAATTTATCTGCAAACTTATACTCCCAAAATACTATTTATCTAAAAAATTAAAACTGAAATATCTGCAAAAACTACCTTTATACCCAATGAATCTTTCAAAGAAAAGCAGCTCCACTTTCTACACCTGTACCTATTTCCCCCCAAACGCACAGAAGAATTTGAACAGAATATGTACTAACCCAGCTCCAGGGCTGACTTTGATCACTAGAAGGTATTTTGACCAATACAAGTTCAAAGTAAAATCCTTGTGAACATAGATTTTGCATAATATGTTCAACAGCCATCTGAATATCCTCATGTTGTAAAGAGGGAATGCATTTATAGCCATGTGGTGTCTGTTTTCACGCGGTGTGAAAATGAGTTTAGCTTAATGGAACACTTCTGTTTAATGCCAGGCAAGAAACCAAGTAACTGGAATTTACAATGGCATTTTTAGTCCTAAGTAGTGTATATGTAAAATGCTGTAGTGGCTCTGTGGCTCAAGAAATCTTGAGTGCTCAATTTGATGGCTGTTTCTTGAGGTCTGAAGGTGTGGAGAAAGATGATAGCAGAGCCTTCATCTTGTCTTCAAGTGCAATGCTTGCCACGCAAATGAAAGTATTTCTCAGGTTGCAGTAAAGAAGTAAAAATAATTAAAACTTATAAGCCAAGTGATTTGGCAAATATTAGTCTGTAACTTTGCAGAAAATAAATCTTTGGGTGCAAAGGGATGTCTGTGCCTCTTAAACTGGAGGCCAGATTAGAGATCAGTGATGTATGGATCTGGGGAACTCAAGGGTGTGTTTTTCATCTTGTGTTCAGGGATAATGTCCCCATCTTTACATCTCTGTGTGGAGTATGAGCCAGCTCCCCCTTCATCTGCTAGGGAGGGGAGCAAGCTCAGTCTGCTCCCCATTGCTCCTCAGCATGACCCAGTATGTGGCCTGCCCTGACCAGTCACTAGACCTGTGTGGCTGTTTTTTTCTTCCCCAGTGTTTGCTTTCACTATGAGACCTGAAAGATGACCTGTCATAATATTCTTCCATCAAAGTGGCTTTACTTTCTGGCAAGTTTCTAAATAAACAAATTTTTACTGTGACTGGAAATTATTTGCAGCAAAAACTAGATACTCTACATCCAGATATGACAGAGAAATGAGTTCATGTCTTCTTTTTCTTTTTTTAATAGCAAATATGCTGTCATTTATGCACAGTCAGTGCATAAATAGCTGAGTGGCCTCTTAGAGGTGTTTTGAGGCTGCAGTATTAACTGAGTTCAGTGTTACTGGGTTGGACTTCTTAGTACTCGACCTTTCCCAGATGAAACCTTTATTAACACTTGTCAGTTTGTAGTCCTGGCAGTCCAGACAGTGACCTTTATTCCTCTGCTGTCTGAGACAGGGTTTATCACTCTGACAGAACCTAATTAAAATAGCAAAAAAAATAATCAGTGAGTGATGTCAGTGAGAGGCGGAGAATCGGAGTAAGAGCTTTTACTGGCCAGAGTACATCTGTAACTAGCTGCAGCTCTTCCCTTTTCTTCACTGATGGAGGGAATGTTATTTTGCCAGCCATTATTCATTCTCAATGAGCAGGGATAATCTTTCTTAATCCCTTAGAGGGGTTTCTTCACAAGATGTTCATTCTGAACTTTGAATCACATTTAGGTAGTGCCAGATTCTGTCATGCTCTTTCCTGCCAAATAGTAGCTTCCTATCTTAAAAATCCAATAGTAAGGACAAGAATGAAGAGAAGTAGACTCATTGATGGATCTTTAACTAATGAATCCAACTATGTGAATTTTCACCTGCACTTACTTTTCTTCATGAACAATGAGTTAATACTTTTTATTTTATTCTCAAATCCTTTGACTTAACCTAGATGAGCATCAAGATCTGTAGTCTTTTTTTTTTTTTTTTTTTTAAGGGGGGAGAAGAGCCTGAGAACTATGCAGTTTTGTTTGTGTTCTTTTTCACAGGTTCAGCTCCTACCAAACTGGGAGTTTATGGCCATCCCCATGCCATTAACATGAAAAGTTCAGTGACCTATTTCAGCTGCTCTCTCAGTGATCCTGATTCTCACCAGAAATTTATGTAATCAGTTAAACAAAACACTTCCATCCTTGCCTTTCATCTAATAATCCTCAAACTGCAGCAAAATCAATGCTTTTCCGGACAGACAAGTTTAGAGTCTTAAGGTCAGAATAGTTCTTCCATTAGCCTATGCCAGACCATTTCACAAGACAGGAATTCTCTGTGCTTTGCTTCTCTGTTAAGGTCTCTTTCTTAACAGAGTGAAGACACTCCAGTGCATTATCTGTTTCTCATTTCTGAAGTTCTTGGTGAATATTCATCCCTCTTGTTTCAGTCCTTTTTATTTTTGTTTATCTTATCTGTTTGTGAGATTAAGATTTTCTGGTTCTCATAGTTCTGCTGTTTACATCTTGAAAGGTAGGTTTATCAAGTGTCAGAGTTTTCAGATCTGGCTTATTATTTTCAAGTAGAGCAAGGCTGACCTTGGATCATATTCTTTACTTGGCATGTTGCAGTATTTCTTTTCTCATAAACCCTATCAGAGAGATTGTAAATTTTAGTGTTTCCTTGCAAGTTCCTAAAAAATAATGTCAGCAGTGGTAATACCAGCTACCCCAGTTCTTCACTGTCAGGGACCTTTTTGTGCTGAATCTGCATCATGTAGGCAGTTAAACAACCTTAAAGGGGACACAAGGAAGCAAGGATCTTTTAACACTACAGTTCTTTAGAGAATCACTCTGACAATAAAAAATATTGTTTAATCAATTCTGCAGTAAAAAACATGGGTGCTTCTTATAAGTGTGACTTAGAAAAAGAGATGCAATAGAGTATCAGCTTCAGTCCTTTGATTCTATGCAGGTATTGAAACTCAGGATATCTAAAAACAAATCCCTGGTATCTCTCAAAGGCTTAGTTCATGAAGTAAAAGCACTTACATGTGAAAAGATTAGATTATTTTAACTCTGTATTTCATTCAGTTTGTCATCAAGATGGATTCCTTAGTTATGGTGTTCGATTTGCATAAGCTTTACCTTTCCTATTGTTGCAGCCTTTTCTTTTCTTTCTCTTTTTCTTATTTTTTATATTGGCCACAATTGCAATTGTGTTCTAAAGTATTTACAGTTACAAATCCTGGTATCACATACTTGATAATATGGTTGCATATATGTAAGCTTCTCTCATTTGATGTCATTGTGGTTTTTCAATGTGTTCTCTGTTTTTTCCACTAATACACCAGAGAGATGCTGGATGACTTACTACTGATACGCTGGAGCTACACTGTTGAAGATTCTCTCCCAGAACAATAACTCTTTCTCGCTTTGAAGAAGCCTGTTCATTGAAGGAGAGTTATGTGTTCAGATAGCTGGGTTGTTGGCTTTGACTAATTTCATCCTATACAAACATGTCTTGACAAGAACCTGACCTAGTATCCATATGAGCTCAGAAATTTCTGAAATAATAGTGAACTCTGGGAAAGAAGAGCAAGGGGAACTGAGGAGTTTTAACTTGGTGCCAGCTATTTCAGTGCATTTTGAACAAGAAATCCATCTCCATTTTAATAATCTAACCCTTTCATATGTTATTGATTGTAGTTGATGAAGGAGTTTCCCCTGCTCAGCATGTTCAACATCCATGAAAATCTGCTAGAGGCTTTGTTGGAACTGCAAGCATATGCAGATGTCCAGGCAGTCTTAGCAAAATATGATGGTAAGTTCAAATATGTATTTGTATTTTCTATAGGTGATACACACAGAAGAAATATATTTAAGTCAAACTCTTAAAATTTAGGAAACACTGTAATTAAATTGATTGGAATGAGCTTCATACATGCCCTTACACAATCCTTTATCCAAAGATTAAATACTGTGCATTTTTTCTGCCAACGCATCCTTAAATCATTGTACAGGGTGATGGCACTCACTAGAAGCTCCTCTGTGCTTTCTTTGCTTTCTGTTGATTTTTAAACAATGACTGTTTAGGTTTTGCAGACTTTTTATTGCGTGCTATTCAAACATTTTCTGAAGAAAAGATTATCAGTGCCCCTGTAGACTTACCTGTGAATGTTGACTTAGTAGCATACAAGTGCTTTACAAGCATTGATTTAACTTCATAGCAGTCTAGTGAGTAGCAGACTTCATGTCTTAAAGGGAAAACTTGGAAAGCTCAGAAGAGTAGGTGGACTTGTATTAATTTTTTTGTTGTTTTTCAGTAGACATTGGTTTTTGCGGCACTGCAACTGTTTTCATGTCCAAATCACAGCTGCTGCATCTCTAGCTCTTTGAACTTGAATTCAAGACACCAGGATTTCAGAGATGCAGAGTGAGAATCACCAACTGGCATACATTGTTTAGTCCGAATTTACTGGGTTTTTCTTGTATTGCGTAAAAGCTTGGTGATAAAAACAGGAATACAATCCATCTGTAGAGCAGCCTTCATCAGCCCGCACAGTGCCACTCGTCCTCCTCTTACTGCAGTCCCTGGCTTACTCAGTAGCCACATCCCAAGTTCTGCATCGAGTGAATCAGGGAACCTACAGCTGTCAGTTTCCTGTTGTGTTACTACACAGTCCTCATTCATCCTCAGAAAAGTGTCATTCTGGGTTATGAGAGCTTATTAGTCCTCATTCATCCTCAGAAAAGTGTCATTCTGTGCACTGGGTTATGAGAGCTTATGAAAGGAATATTATATAATGATATAACTAAAAATGAGATCATAACCTGCATGTATCAAATAGCTGACTTAAGTGAAACCTATGTAGCCTTAATTAACTCTTTTGCTAGGTTGATCTTGTAGCCTTTAAAATGTTCTTAATTGCTAGCTCTTACTATCTCTGGTGTTCTTTGAGCAAAGATTTTAAGGTTTGCAACATCTACAGTTTTGGAAAAGATGGATGGACATTATTTGAGCTACTGTTGTATAAATGCCTATCAATATGGACACTGGAGCCTATATGCACAATGCTTTGGACACTCTTT
>NW_008237919.1:498631-513934 GCF_000691975.1 Corvus brachyrhynchos | reverse complement strand
GCTGGTCTTCTGACACATTTGCTTACTGAATTGTCTTCTCTTTTGCATGCTCAGTTTTAGCTTTTAATTGCTCCCACTTCCTACCAGAGGCTCCTTGTACCAGTACTGCTCATTCTCAGTTCCATTCTTCTGCTTTTCCTGATCACCTATCCAAATCTTCTCTTCAGGGCAGTGATGGTCAAGATATATCTCCATCCACTTTACAGCTACTGTCTTAACATCTTTTCCATCTTCCCTTTTCTCTGTGGCTTCTGCCTCCTCTTCGTTTGTCATTCTCTGTTGCCTTGCCTGGGTACCAAAAAGCAGAACAGCAGCTCACACAGACAGAGACTTCTCACTGTCATCCCCAGTACTTGGGCCCATATCATCCCTCAGAACCATGGCAAGGGGATGCATGTTCATTGGATTACTTAATGTGCTTGGACCCATACTTGTTGAGCAAAGAATCTTTGGAGGGTATAGGCAAGAAAAATGCAGAAGCTCCCACTGGCTATGGGCTAACTGCTTTCTTCTAATGCCTTATAACTTAGGAAGTTAAGGTAAATTTATATGAGGCTCATAATAGACCACTGTCTTGTACTAACATGATCATCCTGCCAGATTTCAGACTCCTGCAGTAGACTGTGGCAGAGATTTAAAAAAAGAGAAATATGCAGCTGATTACAAGCAACGCTAGTGCTCATCACTGCTGCCAGTCCAGTCTGGAATGTTTTCACCTCATTTTGGAGTCAAATCATTCTAAGCAGAGATCAAAATGTCACCCAGGCCCTCGAGTACTGCCATTCAGTAGCAGTAATGAGTCTGGGAGAGATCTTGGTTGTACTTAGTCTGATTGATGAAATTGGCAGTTAAAGTGCTAACATTAGAGTCTTTCTAGTAGCTCCTTGTATTTCAGTAATTCCTGTGACACTGGTAGAGATCCCGATGTTCTTTATTTTTCCATGTTAAAAAGCATGTAAGTAGAAATGCCAGTTTTTATTCCCCAGGCATCACAGTTTGTTGGCACCTTCTAGTCTTCAATGTAGTTATGAGGTAATAGTCCTGGGAAATAGCAGAACTGTGACAGAACAGGGTATTAAGCCATGCCTTCTCAAATCTCAAGACTAAACTCCAGTGTGAGCTCTACTTTGGCATACTAAAGCACTGATCTCTGATTTTAAACAATACCATGGTAGCACTTTATGTCATGGAAGTTGATAAAACTTGAAGGTGTGTTTCGTTTTCTCAAAAGCATCTTACAGAGTCAGAACAAATGAGACTTTCAAAAATAAAGCTCTTATTTCAGCTGTTTGAACACATGCAGTTTCAACTCACACTTTGGTATGGTGTGCGTATGCACTAGGTATGCACAAGGACTCAGCAAACACAGGCTTAAGCAGTATAACCCTTACAGTTCATGAGTCTCAGAAGGCCTGTCTCAGGGAGTCTCAGCTCATTTTAGAACTCATCAGCTTCATGTGTTGTAAGATTTATTGGAATATAAAACACTGAACTCATTTATACTTTCCTATCTGCAGTTTCTGTTGGTCCCACTCCTCTGCTTTTTTTTGACTAAGACCAAACCTGATTTATTGTATTTTGATAACATATGAACAAATTATTTCCTTGAGCAGTCTGCTCCCTCCCTGGGCTAAAATATTGGACCACATCATGTGAAATCTCAGCCTCTGCAAGCAGATGCTCTGCTTTACCAAAAGTCATGTGTTAAACTGTGTTTATATTATGTACCTGGCAACAGAGCTGATGTCCATACTCATTATTCATGGAAAAAGGGTCTCATTAGTGGAACAGCATGCACTGTTGCTGAGCTACATCATTATGGTTTCAGAGTTCAGTGTCTGTCAATAGAGTGAGGATGACCTAAATACTGTTGAATTCTGAAAATATTTTTTGGCTCTGATTTAACACATATCCATGTTATTTACAGCAGCAATAGTTATGGCTGAGGGAGTTGGTCTGCTTGTAGTGATGCTTAGAGCAATTGATTTATTAATTTCCCTGGGCAGCCAGTTGCTTTGATAGATATTAAGTGATGACCTGGGCACTGTGTGAAAACTCAGACTTTTCTGGCATTTTAAAGTCAGATTTTGAAAGAATGGATGCCTGTGTATTTAATCTTAGTAATGCAATGGTTCCTCTCTAAACCTGTCCTTGCTTTCATTTTTTAAAAGTACAGAGTTTTCCAGTGAGACTATAAGCCTTCTGGTTTACAGGATGAACACCTTATACAGATTGTTCTCTCACATACCCCTTTGCAGAGAAAGAAAAAGATCATGTTACCATGCCAGAGTCCCAAATACAGAGTTCACTTGAGAAGATATTTTAGAGCAAAGAACACATAGAAAGAAAATGGGGTTTAAATACAGAAGATCTCATTCTGCTCTACACTTTGACACTTCTTTATTTGTTAACAGCTTACTTAGCAGAATCCTACTTTAAATTAGTGTTATATCAAAATGCGGGCCTTCAAAGAAACACTTTAGAAACAGACTTCTTTTTCTTGGAATACTTTTAACTTAGTGAAATCCAAACAGTTAACACAGAGAAATTACTTTTCTAAAATGTGGCCTATTCAGGACTACTCTTGTCTCTGCCCCCTTCTGTCCAATTTCTTCTTGTCCTTACAGATTATGCATATAAATTCTATTTATATTGAAGGCAGTCCTTTTGTAGAGAGTTGCTGATTGATGAAGCAATTGCATGCAGCCTTCAGTTACATTAGCTGTGGTCTGACAGGGATTTTGTAGATAGTTTCATTACTTGTCATGTTTATATTTGACAGTTTGGAGATATTCTACCTGGTGGAGCTAGCTGGGTAGGTGTTCTAAGGGCAAGGAAGAGTTTTCTTCAGAGTTAAAGGTGTAGCAAGTGGCAGTATGGAAGCAGCCATTACCTCATACACAGTCTTTTATAATCCTTTTGTTTCTTTGAAAGAGGTATCTTAAGAGAGTTCCTCTAAGTTAAGGTTCTACCAAAACCTAATCTACCTTCTCCAAGAGATGCAAATCAAGACCTCCAGTTTGTGTAACAGTAATATCAAGAGAATAGTTTATCTTTGTTCCTATCACATCTTTTCCAGCTTCTGCTTGTAAGAACTAATTTCTTTCCTCCATATCAAAATCACTTGTCACTCCAGCTAGGTCTCAGCATCAGTTCTATGTCTGTTTATACCATCTGGTCTCTTTTTTTTGCCATATGATTCTGTGGGGTTTTTTGTTTCTCCTATTTGTGCAAAAGCACAAAAAGACTAAAGTAATTATAGTAGTCTTGCTCTCTTTAACTTTCTTTAGGTGAAATTATTCCTTCCCCTCCACAGGCATTTAGGATTGAATTCAGTCAAGTTAAAGTGGCTGACACTTGCTTGGTCACTGCTATACATGTCAGCAAGAGTGGCATATGAAATGTTTGAAATCAGCAGTTGTAAATCTTTCCATAACTCAACAGTGTAAGTTTTAGTTGTGGTCACGGCAAAGTAAAGACTTCTGGTATGTGCTAGAATGGTCTTCCCATTCTATCGAGGGCCAAAATCCAGCCCTTAACATAGTGACTGTGTGTGTTGGATTCGGGTGTTTCCCACCACTGAGGAAGAATGCCAGAAGTACAGAGAATCAGAAATGGTTTTTGTAAGCACCATGTTCATTGTTGTGTTCCCTTCAGCATGGTTTCTACTATATTTTGTGGGAAAATGCAGTCAGTGTTTTAATGGGATATCAGATTTTTTTGATAGTGTTTTTCCCCTGATGTTCAGCTCATACTTTTCTTTAATGATTTCCATCATATTAGTCTTGTTTTTAACCATTTGTATCAGCTTAATTCACTTTCTTTCTTAATGTTTGTCTTTATAGATGACTGCATCTCTCTTCTGTCATCAGTGATCCAGCCTGCGCATATTTATTTGTTAGAGTGCTTTGTCTTTTCCATAAGCAATTCTTCCTACCACCCGTGCAAAATAGGGAATAATTTCTGATTAGTGACTTATATTTTTGCGTTTATTAATGACTAAAGCAATTGCAACATGCCTGTCTCTTCATGTTTAGAGCCTTCTGATGACTTGGTAGGGGATGTTGCATCATTCCATATGCAGATTCATAATTTTTTGCTTTAGTTACGATTTATAAGAACAATAGATCCCATGACCATTTTAGATGATATGTGGCATGCTCTGCATATCCATAACATCTTTCCATCAGGTCAGTCTCATAAGCAACTGAATAGTAAACAAATGAATAGTAGGAATTCACTTTTCCAACCCTCCCCATACTTGACTGGGGCTTATTAAAAGAAAAGGCTCATAAATTAAGTCTAAATTTTTGTATTCTGTTTAAAGATACAAGCAATAAGAAAGAAGGAGAGCCTTTTTTAGATTGACACATCAGTTGCTATTAGGCAAAATTGTCCTGATGAATTTGACAACAGAATAGCAGTCACATCTTTCAGCACATTGTGGGAGCTCCACAAGTAATCACAGGAGGGTGGGAAACAGTGTATGTGAAGATATTTTGCCAGATGGCTCACAGAGCTGAACACAGTCATTTATTAAAACTTTGCTTTGGTTCCTGACAGAGTACGTATCTCCTAGGGCTAGTTTGGACATGATTCCCTTGCTAAATTGGAGTTGTTACCAGACATAGTTTTTATGCCTCTCTCTAAACTATGAGGGTGCAGCTTTGGAGATGAAGCCTAAATTATATGAGGATTTTAAAGTATTGTAGTAATAGACCAGCGTATAGCAGGACCAAATACTTATTTTCTAATATGTAGCAAACAAAAAGCAAAAGTCTTGTGAAAGCAAGCAGGCATGGACCTATTAGAGCTGTCTCAATTGGACTAGATGATGTCCAGAGCTCGCTTCCAACTCCAACTACTCTGTGATTCTGTGATGAACATGAACATTTGTCTATATTTCTTCCATTGCTAGGGATCTATAAGTATTATCCTCAAACAAGTGCTGCTTGCTCTCTAGGAGCATTGTACTGGAAGAGGCCTCCTGGGTGAATCAGGGCCCCTGCTGTTGCATTCCCTGCATGATACTGCCCCTTCCATGAGCTGAGCAAGCTCCATCTTAGAATTAGTTGGTTTGTCTGCCCCACTATTCTACCTGAAAATCTGCCTCAAATGTTTACTTCACAGAAACTTTCTTTCAATCTCCAGCCTAAATTTAATTCTGAGCTCTTTATTCTTGTGCTGAGGTTGTCCTTTACCTAAGCAACCCTTCTCCTCTCCTAGTGTTCCATGCGGGTCTGCATAGGAAACAGTTGGATCTTCTCTCAGTCTTGATTTCATTTGGTTGATACAAAAACAGTCCAGTCCTGTTTGTTTTTGTTGTTCTTGCCCATGGGTGATCAGATTTGAAGACAACATTCTTTGAGAAATCCCATTTCTTTTGCAGAAAGGACTCACGTGGTGTGTCTGAGCCTTACCTCATCTCACCACATTTCCCTTCTTTACAGATGCCAGCTGTTCATTGTGAATCATCTTGCAATCTATATGCACAGATGTTTCCAGCTCAGGAACACTTACTACCTACTAAAAGATAGTGGTTTGTGATACTGTGTTTTGTTTTAATATGTTTAAAAGGCATTTCTGTTCACTGGAAATAACTTTTAACTCCTGATGTTAAGGAAAACTTGGTATATAGAGGGCTATTGAATGTGTTTAGAAATACTTGCTCTTCCTATCATTGAACATATGCTCATGCCTGTGTCTGTAGCTGTCTTCTATTAGTGGAGTAATTAACATATCTATCATCCAAACTACTTCGCATGCTGTTGATTTTAATTACTTTAGTCGCCACAATTACATACTCCAGTGAAATTATAGTTGCAATATATTATAGGGAAGCCTCCAACAGGAGATGTGCATCTCATACTCAAAGTGCATAAAAAGATAATAGGATTTAACAGGTAGCCTTTTCCAAGCGCCTCAGTCATTCTGGCAGTGTTTTCTGTCTAACAGAACAACATTGTGCCTGGTTGCTTGGTTATTAATAATGAAGGATGGTGACTGCTGAGATGTGACTTGCTTGTCACATCTTTTAACTCCCTTTTGGAGCCCTATCTTTCAAGGCACATGAGTTCAGTAAATAACAAGTGTCTGTTAATCCTAAAGTAACCAAGTTATCATGGTAATTTTGTCTTTCTAATCAAGTTTCATGACAAACCAAGGGATAGTTTCTTAGAACAAAAGTCAGATTAGCCGCTCCTCGCTTTTACAGTGGACTTACTTCACTGCCTTGTGTTTGCTGTGCTGTATTTGCTGCTTGCTCTAAGAAGTTATCAGCGTGTGCAGAAGGGTTTGCAGAATCCAACATTTGGTGGGTTTGGTTTGTTGTGGTTAGGGTTTTTTTTTCCATGTAGCTGTAATCTCTAAATTTTAATGCTGGAATATTTCAGTGACAATATGTGACTGCTGGGTAGATTACAGAATCACGGAATCACAGAATAAGCTGATTTGGAAGAGATGCACAAGGATCGTTCAGTCCAGCTCTTAGCCCTGCACAGGACATCTCCAAGGGTCACACCATGAGATTAAAAATATGAAAGTCAATTCTCTGTAACAGTGAGAACAAATATATCACTCCAGTCTATTAAACAGCATTTCTCTCTACCTTTTGAATGCATTGTGCCGATTTGCTGGTAGAAAACAAGTATAAATTAAGGCAACTAATGGATTAATTCAGGTTTATGGTTCCTGTGTGTCTCTGGAACAGGATAAAATGGCCAGAGAGTATCTGGTGAATGTGTGTTTTGGTCCAATATTTTCTTAAGAGGCAAAATACCTTATTTTACTGTTGATCTTTAACTTCAATCAATCTACTGGTTGGTTGCTTGCAAGTCAAATCCATTATTACTTGAATAGCTGTCTTAACTTGTATAGCTGCCACATACTCATATTAGACAACTGCTTCTCAGTGATAACATTGAGAGTGAGTAAGATAGCCCTCAGCTATTACCTAGATACTTTGTGAACTATGGAAAAATTCAGGTATGCCAAGTTCTCTATACATTTATGTATGGGGTAATGAATTCTTTCATTATGTCTCTATCATGTCACTCTTTAAATTAGTTCTCTAATGAGCCCAGTTGCTGTTTAAACACCAGTTCCAGTGGTCATTAACACACATTTTAAAGCCTGTATATCAGGTGAAAATTTAAAAATTAGTGTGATATGACAGTGTTAAGTCCCAAGAAGAGAAAGTATTCTGAGTTTGCATACTAATTTTGTGCATGTCATGCTTACTCTTAAGTATCAATCAAACACTTTTCTTTCTGCTCACTTTTAAGTTTTCAAGTGTTTTCTTTTTTCCTTTTTTTTCTACAGATATAAGTTTACCAAAATCAGCAACAATATGTTACACAGCTGCATTGCTCAAAGCCAGAGCTGTCTCTGACAAGTAAGTGCTTAAGAACCACTGTCCAGCAAAATTCCTGATTTAACGTAAGGTTTTTCTTAGCTGAGCCCACACCCTAACAATCTGCTGGTTTAGCAGGAAAATTAAGACCTGTGGTAAATTGATAAAATTACTTTACATATAAAAAATTTGTAGTGATCAAACATTGCACTTCAGATACTAAGGAAGAAGAAAAGAAGAGAAATAGCATAAATTCAGTTCTTGTTTCAGTTTTATACATACTGTCTGGGTAAGCTTTGGCTTCCTAGATAGTATAGTGAAGGTGCAACTGAAAAGGGTTGTGTGGCTGAACCTCTTCACCTTTGTGTAAACCTGACCACAAAAAGGTAATAACTAAATGTGGATGCACTGGTAACAATGTCATTTTACAAGTGCTGTCAGAAGACTGCTCATCTAAGTAAATAGCGGCAGGTGGATTTAGCATTATTATGTCAGGGATTCTGAGAGGTAGATAACGTTCATATTTTTAGAGACACAAATATCTGTTCATTCCTTTTATGTTTTTCTCTTGGGTCTCAACCTTCCAAGGTGCTGAGCACATCTATTTGATGCCTGTGGACTTGAGAGCACTGGCCCACTGTGAAAGGGTGCTCAGCTCCTTGTGAGATGGAGCTCAAAAATCCCCATTCTGCTCTCAGATGCCTTCACACAAATCCCAAGCAGAGTTGTGTCAGTGCACCTGAGGGTCGAATGCCCCCTAAAGTTGAAAAGCAAGTGGAGTGGAAAGCCATTTTCTTGACTGACATCCTGACAGTTTTTGCTTTTAAAGTGTATGTACACATCAAGATCTAAGTAATTTTCTTTCATTCTTTTTATCCTGTAGATCGCCAGTACCTACTGCAACATCTTTCCTCCCTACACAGCGACTCCAGCTTGGGAGGGCAGGGCTAAGGTTGTCACAGCTTTCCCTGTGGTGTCTGCCTGCCAAGTACAGCTCTGGAGTTAGCCGTGGGGTGTGAGGTGAGAAAGAGATTGCATGGTCTGGTTTTTTATTCACTGGGGCAGATGATTTGCCCACAGTTTGGGCATGCTACCCTCAATGGTGCTGCAGCCAGTAGACCACCTGCTACTGCTGCTGCATCGTGCTTCCATCCCAACCTGACCCAGGGGCATTGGGTTGGGAACCTTCCTAAAACTTCCCTAAACCTGTTTTTAATAGAAACCCTCCAACAATAATTTGGCATTGGTTTTTTGGTCTTGTTTTTTTTTTCTTTTCTTTTATTTTTTTTAATGCAACTTCAGCCTTGAATATGCCCCTAGCAAGGTACCTAGAGCAAATTTAGATTAGTGACAGAGAAGGGACTGTTTGGACTGACTTTCTGCCATGATTAGATACAAACATGCTTTCCGCTTCTGCTGGGATTTTCATTGGCCTTGATGTAATAGATCACTCAGAGTTTCCACTTGCTATGGAAGTTTGGAGAGCATAGGAAAATTACTCAGTTTGGTTACATGGGCCCATGTTCTAGATTCCTTTTCTGACTTTTTCTTACTGGCATTTCTGACCTAATGTGTTTGTTTCTTTGCTTTTGCAGATTTTCTCCAGAGGCTGCCTCAAGGCGAGGGCTGAGTACTGCAGAGATGAATGCAGTAGAAGCTATTCACAGAGCAGTAGAATTTAATCCACATGTGCCAAAAGTGAGTATTGAGAAAACATTGTTGTAGCTGAAATACTGCTGAGGATATAACTCCTGATTTTTGTGTTAGAATAACGAGTGATGTTGTGGAAAAGAGAGCAAACAATGGAAAGGAAAAGAAGCTGATCATATGCACAGTTTTTTCATTTGCAATGTCGCATTCAGGACTGTGCAACTCGAAACTTCAGCTGAAGTGGATTGCACCAAATGCTGTGCTGCAGGCAGATCATGGATAAAGATAGATTATTATTTGCAAAACAGTCATTAAAGATCTTTTAGTTCAAAGTAGCATATTTTATTTGTTTTGATGATTATATGTAAGAATACGTTTTTGGCATGCTGTACAAAAGAGCCTATCTTTGGAGTTCATGGTGTGCTTCATATAAATTACATTAGTAATTCCTTATGCAGCAACCTGTCATTAAGTTCTGAGAATGCAAAGCTCAGAGATGAAGAATTGCTGAGAACTACAAAGTAAAAAAAATGGATTTATGTTCTAATTTCCATACCTGCTCTCTGGGGCTTGTATCTCAGCCAAGAGGTTGCTAAAGGCTAAAGGAGGATGTTTTTTGGCCATTGGATCTTTTTGGCCTCTGAACTTCACCCCACAAACCTTTGGGCTGCTATTGCCCTTTGAAAGTAAGCATCAGAAAACTGGGATGTGTCAGTGTAGGGAGCCTATTCATTAGGTACAGCTGAACACCAAGTCTGGTCAAGATAAGCCCAAACCCTCTTCCCTATGTACACATGGGTTGCAGAAAGTTAATTCTCATGCATTGCAGGAATTAAATGTTTTCTTTGTGAGCTTTGTCTGTTGTGCCAACCACTAAATAGTATGGTGTAGCTGTCTGAAAGTTAGGCTATTTGCTTAGTAAAATCATCTAGATTTCCTCTACAGGCAGTAGAAAGAATGAGCTGTCTTAGTTCTTTAGACAGACTTTTCCTCCTCAATGTGTCTGCATTGACTTTTCCAGTGAAAGCCTGATTTTTAGATAACAAAGTTTAGGTGAGATGAGTCCTTTTGTATTATTAGCTAAGCTTCTATTTTTGTATCGTACTATAAAATGAAAATATTAAATAAAGCTTGATTCCAGGCCTTCTCTGTTTACTTTCTTCCGTGCCAATTGTTCTTGCAACAACACAGCCATTTGTATTTCTGTTCTGCCCAGTTGCTTGTTTAATTCTCTAGCCCAGTCCTGTTCTGGGTGAACTTTTCTAAATGTTCTACTGAAGCCCAGTTAGAGATCTTGCCAAGGAAAAAGACCAGGTTAGCCTGTCATGAGCAGTCCTTGGAGCCTGTTCCATTTTCCTCACTTATCTCCGTTCTTTTGATAACTGTTTCCATCAAAATCTCTTTTAACAGTTTGCATACTAACACTCCCATATTAACACACAGTGTTTCCATCCTCTTTAAATGAATGGCTTTGCATTTATGTCTCTCATCAGTTACTCTGAGTGGGGATCTTTTTGCTTTAGGTCAGTTTTGTTAGTCTGGCTGTTTCTGGGACTGGTTTATTCGCTGTTCAGGGACAGAGGTAGTTGGTGCACTGGCCTCCACTTCTGTGCATGCTCCTAATGTCCATCCTGCTATTGTCTCCAGGCTCTACACTGCCATTAAACTGAGGCCAAGTCTTAATTTACTACCTTTTTGCTTTTTCTATTTCTGTTTATACTTAAGACCTTGATGTTCTTTAGTTTGACCTCCTTCTCAAAATCCACGTTACTGTAAGTTGTGGCATTTGTCCCATAACTGCACTTCCAGACTGCCAAGATCCTGCTTTTCTTGTAGATCAGTACTTTCATTCATCCTTTATGACCTCCTTCTTACTAGCCAGCTTCTGGTTAGGTGGCTGTTCAATAAAAGGCTGAATTTCCTCTCTGACAAGTATGCCCATATGTGAAATGCAGATTCTATATTATTTTGTCTACTTTTGACTTAGAGAAATTCCAGTCCTCTTCCTCCTTAAGTTCATGTTGTTAATTGATTCCCTCTGTTTTTCAAAGTCTGACACTCTGAAATTGAAAACCTTTGTGAATCATAAATTACCAGGATAACAAGGTAGTAATAGGAGCAGACTCCAGAGGTTCATTTAGTTCATATTTTAACATTAAAACAGAATAGCCTAATACAGATTAATATACAGCAGTGCTGATTTCACACTCATTCCTTCTGCTATTAGCTAAGGGATATTAAGGTGTGAAACTACGTTTTTGGTTATAATTTTACGCAGTGTGGATATTACACCTCAATTTCCACTCAATTGTAATTGAAGTCGTATCCCATTTGTTTTTAATGAAATGGGAAGAGTTTTAGCAAGCAGCATCACAAGAAATCTAACAGGGCCACAAAACTAACGTGTGTTCAGAGCTTCTCTAGGATTTAAAAGTTAATGAGTCTTTTGTTCAGAGTGAGGAAGAGATAAACTACAAACGTGACAAATTATTTAACGTACTGCACAAAAATTTAGAAGTTAAACAGAGAGGGTTGTATTGCCACTGAAGCTGTAATCCCAGAGGGGTTTATAGGTACATACTATATCACAAAGAGTACACAATTTGTGGAGTGGTTGGGAAAAAAGGTGTATATATATACACAGACACACAACTTCATCAATTTTATTTATATGTGTTTGGGGCTTCCCTACTTGTATGTAACAGCACTATAAAAAGCTAATGCTGATAAGCTTCCACAGCTGTCTATGGGACATCTCTCAGTTGTGGAACACCCTTCCTGAACTGATTTGCAGAGCTCTTTCCTTTTTTTTTCTTTCCCTTCATTCAAACTCCTCATGAAAAGCACCCCCCTCCTTTCTGTGATGTATGAGACCAGAGGTATTCATTAAAGAGAAAACAGATGATGGTCTGTATATCTGATTGCTGAAAGTGAGTCAAAAGTATGTCCTACGCACAGTTGTATGGGTTTGGTATGTAAGCCAGGAGCTAAGTTGATTTGAAGAGTGTCTCTGCTGAAGTATGCTGCATTTCAATCAGACAACTTAAATATTGATATTTCTTTAACAAATGTGAGTTTTGTCTATAAACAGTCTCTTAAAAGGATGTAACAAACCATTGAATTAAATGCTTTTAAAGAGTCATCTGTTATCTGTTGCATCCCTTCTCATTTTTTTCTTATTTATTTTGATTTTCTTTAGTAAGAACTGTGTCTGTCCATATGCTTGTGTGGTTTCTAGTAAGTTGTAGTTGCTAATAGAAACAAATAATGCAAACAAATTCATAGACCAGATGGGAAATTAATCTGTTCCACACACCCCATGATATTACAGAGAAACTATTTGAGATATGTTTGAGAGAGTTTTTAACTCTTCAGTGAGATGATTTGTTATTGTATTTCCAGCAAAAAAGGCCAAACTTCTTAATTGCCATCAATGTAATGAGAATTTGAAAGGTGACCTAAAAGTGGCTTTACTGGGCATGTAGAAACCAGTATTTTGGAACTTTCTTAAGCTTTATGCTTTTGGAACTTCCTTAAGCTTTATGCTGTTCATCCCACTGGGAGGAGGAGAGTTCCTGTTCAAACAATGTTAAATTCTGATATTCTGGCCTGGAGGGATGCTGTCACAGGTGCAGGAGTGACTGTTGCCTATTTGCGACCTGAGCTGTAATTTCATAGTTGAATTGCACAGTTGAGGAAAAGAAGGAAACCTGCCTGAGTTAGGTTGATTTATTTTATAAAAGGTCACTGAAGTAATGTGGAATGCTAAAAGCACTCCCAGCAGAAGAGAATTAGGAGCCAGAGAGCTGTCAATATTATGAAATAAACAATGTATACTCAATCGATTTAAGCAAGAGAAGTATAAATTCCACCCTGTTGCACTTCATGTATACAAGGTCCATTGTCGTTCTCCAAATGCTCTCTAAAAGACATTCCTGTATGTGTACAGAATGGCTGTAGCTGAGCTGTACCTATCACAATGTCATGTAACTGGCCCAGAAGCCCTCTGTAGAAGCACATGAAAACTACTGCTACACTTGTTTTAACTCCCAAATACAGGTCTTTGACAAAAAAAGGTTAGGTTAGAGGGAGAGAAGAGAGTGATCAGAAAAAAAAAAAAAAGAGAACCCGAAAAAGATTCCAAGCCAGAACAATGCAGTGGCCAAGGGCTAATTGAGCTATCTCATGATGGCAGAAATCATTGTGCAACTCCAGTATTTGCTTCTAACTTCATTGAGGCTGGGTAATAGAATCATCAAATCAGAGAAAATGCCAGAATTGGAAAGGACCCACAAGGATCATCAAGTCCAGCTCCCAGCCCTGCACAGCACCATCCCCAAGAGTCGCACCATGTGGCCAAGAGCACTGTTCAAAAGCTTATTCTGTCAGGCTTGGCACTGTGACCACTTCAGTGGGGAGCCTGTTCCAGTGCTCAGCACAAGTCCTGTCACTGGCCACAAGAATGAAGAGATCATTCTGGCTGAAATTTTCTAGGCTGTTTGTTTCTGAGCTGGTTCATTTTTTAAAGGAATGTGGTAAGCCCAGATGGTGACAGCATTCTGTTTCTTGTTCTAGTTAACCTTCTTCATTTGTTCCTGAAAAACAAATGCAGTTGGAGATGTCTTGGTCTTACCATCTAGGTTTCCTCCATGAATGCCTAGCTCTTAGCTAGGTTTCTTATTTAGCCTGTTGTTTGATTCTCCCTCTAAAGTGGAACCATGCTTGGGTTCAGAGCTCTGTCAGGATGACAGAGGGCTCCCCTCTTCCCTTTGTGTTCAAAGGATTGCTAAGTTATTGAAGTTTTTTTACTTAAATTGTGAAGGTTGTAGTTCAATCTGAGTGGATGCCAGCAACAGATGCCAGTGTATCAGGAGTTAGAGTTAATAAGGAGTCTGTCAAGAGATGTAGGTTACTAAGTATGAATTTTAGTGGTGTGATTGGATTTTGTGTCCCTGTTAGTCCTGTGACAACAAGGGCTGTGATCTGGAGTAAGGCCTTTGGAGATTTTGGGATATGAATAGTCAGATTCCCACCCTCAAGTTTGGTGGTTGAAGAGAAGACTGCACCTGCCTGGTATAGTACCTTTGATGAAGCATAATAGCAGCCTCTTGGAAACTACAGTCAGGTGTCTTTAGCTGATTTTTTTCCAGCCGCTGGAGATGTTTGTTGCATGCAGTAGTCCATCAGGACTGTAGTTCACACCTTATATAGGCAGCATGAGGACTGCAGCTCATTGGATGGTTTTTAAAGAAAGATTTTAAATTTTTTTATTGTTTAGTTCATTTGACTGGAATTTGTCTGCTTGTCCAATATGAAACGTTTCAGGGGGACTGTGTTGGTTTCACAGACAACCTGCTAGAAACCCTGCTAGATTGCTGGGACTCAGTCCTGCCTCTGAAAGGTCTGGGACCAGTAGCCTGCAGCTACCATAAAATGGGGATGCCCTTGGCTACGCTATCTCCAGACAGACCCTTAGTCCTGCCAGCAAAACCTCCAGGAACCCGAATGCCCTCTGGGCTCTTCAACTCTCCTTGAAAATACAGCAGTGCACCAATGGATATGATATTCTAGGACATCAAGGCCATCCTAATTTTCATGGACAGTCATATCTCTCCTTCCATAATAATCAAGCCCTGCTAACAGCTAGGTAGCTTTTTGGGTCCCTTTACTAATGTTCAGAGAAGTTAAGTAGATGGAGGCCTTCAAGTGCTGTGTCCCAAAGCCATTTCTTTGTGTACTTAAGAAATTTTATCTTTTTTGTTTTGGAAAGTGCCTGATGAGAACTGTACGAAGTGTTCCAGACAGGGTCTCTCTGGGGCTGTGTACAGTCAGTGTTCCTGCTGGAAATGCTTCCAGAATAAATTAATTGACAGTTTGTATGTCCAAAAGGTGTGGCTGACATTTATGCATAGAATAAAAACAATTATGAGTCACAAATAGTCTTGAGCCACCTATCAACTCTGTGTGTGGGTCTCCTTGAATATCGCCAAGCCAGGTTATGGATTGTTTGTTTGGGAACGTAGCTGTGATAGAGTAATGAGGGAGGAGTGTTTCACATTTTTGATCTGAGGAACTTTAAAAAATAGTTTCTTTCTGAAACTGAGAAAAATGCAGACTGAAAAGACGACATAACTGAGTGAGGACTAAGCTTGATTTGCAAGTGTCAAGATATATCCTTCCATCTGGTACATCCACTTGATTTCTTTTTGATTGCTGATAACAAGCAGTACATAAGAATCAAAATAACATGTTTTCTTCTTAACGCTCCTAGAAATATGACAATTCTTCCTGGTTTTTCTTTC
>NW_008237919.1:485934-498611 GCF_000691975.1 Corvus brachyrhynchos | reverse complement strand
CTACAAATAGTGACATTTCATTTGGTTTATTTTTTTTCCCTTTGGTTGAAATATTTGAGTATTGAGAACTTACTTTCTCATTTAATTTTGCAGAAAATATGGAAGTAAGAGTTATGTTCTAAATTAATAAAACAGGTAGAAACCTGCAGCTCTTGCAGCTGTATTCCATTCTGCTCAACAGGTACAGTATGCGTTTTTAAAAGGGTGAGGCATTCATTAGGGCAGTGAATGTTTGCTGTATCCATGTAAGCCTGGCAGCTCCCTCCCTCTTGTCAGCTCTTCATTCTGTTCTCTCTGTCACCCGTAATCACTTGGACTGCCAACTAAATTGCAGCTTCCTCCATTAATCCACCTGCTCTGTAGCTCTGTCAGATTTTTCTAAAAGGCAGGTATCACACTCATCTACTCCCACTGCTAATTCAGTTTCTCCTCCTTTAATGCTGTTACCTGCATCAGAAACATGTGATTTCTCGCTCCTCTTTGAAGTATTTATCTGTTTGCCAGGGTTGACAATTCTCTGTTTCGATCATGAGCTCTCCAAATCTTTAACCTGCTTGACAGCTCCTTTAGACAAAGGGGTGACAAACTCTAGGACATCCTGCATGACATTATGCTGTTGGTGCTCATTTTCCTCTGCCCTTTTCTCTTCCTTTCCACAAGGCTGACTTTCAATCCTCATTTCTTTTGCCTCCTTTTTTGCACCAGCACACCCTGTTCACAGAAGTCAGCATTTATCAGGAGTTGTGCAGGGTTGACACCACCCATGCCTCCCTTTCGCCTCTGGTGCCAGGTTGTCTCCTCATGGGTGCCTGCACTAGGAAGTTGTCAGTCCCTAGGTCCTGCAGTCCTCCTCCTTCCAGACCAGGCTGTAGCACCAGGTAAAATGGAGAGGCTGCACACTCCCTCCTTCTTTGCCAGTGATTAGCCATAACTTTCCCAGCCTTGTGCTGGGGCCTGACTCACCTACTGCCTTTTGTGTTAACTTGAGCAGTCTGGTGGGGAGATCTTGGGCATCCTGGAAGAGAGCAACAGTTTCCCTGTGCTGTGGAAGAGCAGTCAGCACACAGCTGGGAAGTGTTACACTCCTCAGGAGAACTGACAAACAGGAGCTGATTCAGCAGCCTGTTTTCTGTCTGCTACTCCTTTTGCTGTAAAGGATGCCATCAAGGGGCATATAACAAGGGGTATACCTTTGCCCTCTGCTGTTTCTTTCCCCTCCACTAACGAATGTAGTAACAGCAGTGATGAGATGTCTGCTGAACTGGCGCGAGTTGTCTGTCCAGTTAACTGGTAGTCTAGTTCATGGATTGAAGAGGGAGGAAAAAACCACCTGCTTGAATAATGTCTGAGACCTCTGTCTTCTCCTGTGACATGAACCCTCTCTGGTTTTCATCTGCTTCTGCTGGGGGCGAAAGCCAGTTATGGGGAAATTTTCTGTGAAACTTGGTTTAGTCAGTGGTACTTTTCATTATAGTAACACATTCAACAACTATTTCAAGTAGCAAGCTTAAATTTTCTATACTTTTACCCCCACCGCACCATGGAAAAGCAGGCATTTGTTACATTTAGTAACATTTTTAGTTTGTAACTTGTTATTAGCTACTTAGGTGGCTGCCAATCCTGCATGTTCATAGACCTCGCAACCAGTTAAAGGCAATGCAGTAAATGCAGCAACCTGTGTGCAAACCATGAGTGCTGTGTTTTTCCTTGTAGGAAGACTTTGTGCATCAAAATGCTTAAAGTCTTCTTTATTTTATTATAAACACTTTTAATTAAAAAAGTCTTGTAATTAAATTCCATTTTCTGATTTGAGCCCTTTTTTTCATCTCCTTCAATAAGAGAGATGTTTCATTTTGAATTTCTCTGTAGTCCCCATACTACTGCTGAAGAGCAGAACCATCTGACAGCATGTCTTAGTCTTTGGGAATAATTCAATAGTTGTCTTCAAGTGCAGTTGGTGATGTTACACATTTGATGAAACACTTACGAGAGAAAGTACTTTAGGGAAATAGACCTTTCAGTGTACATTATAGAATTGCAGTCAGCTTTCTGTGTTTTATATTACTTTTGCAGTAATTGTGCTCTGCTTTTTTATTTCAGTATCTACTAGAAATGAAAAGCCTAATTCTGCCCCCTGAACATATTCTGAAGAGAGGGGACAGTGAAGCAATAGCATATGCTTTCTTTCATCTTCAACACTGGAAAAGAGTAGAGGGGGCATTGAACCTCTTACACTGTACATGGGAAGGCAGTAAGTAATCCTCTTTCTTAAAAAGGAGCTAATTAAATACTTTTATTGAATGTCATGAAAAAAATAATAGTATTTTGTGAAGTATAGTATGTGAGAATTTTGGACACCAGTTACATCCTCACCAGCATTGAAATATTTGAAATTTGAACTGAAAAGACAAACTTCATTTAATGAGAAAAAGGGGTTTGAAGTCTTGTATTGTGTTTGCTGTGTAATACTGAACAAAATTTCCCAACTTCTTTGAGACACATTTTCTTGCTCATGGATAAGGAGATAATAATTTACCTTCTTTCATTCCAGGGTTGTAGAGATTTTTTTGTCATTGTTTGAATGAATAGTTTAAAACTGTGAGTATATTCAGCTTGGACATAAGCAAAAAGTATTTTGCAATAAGGGTGGTGAGGCACTGGAACAGGTTGCCCAGAGAAGCTGTGGATACGCCATCCCTCCAAGTGTTCAAGACCAGGTTGGATGGAGCTTCAAGCAACTTGGTCTAGTGAAAGGTGTCCCTGTTCATGGCAGTGGAGTTGGAACTAGATGACCTTTAAAGGTCTTTTCCAACCCACACTATTTTGTGATTCTGAGAATGCTTTGATATTTGGAAATTATGAGGTATATATTAATGTGTAATATAAAGCAATACTGTACTTCATGACTTTTTTTAAACCGACAAACGGGAGTGAGTTCAGTGAAGGATTACTGGGATGCATATGGGACTGGAATACGTGATGTAGGACAAAATGCTGAGGAAGCTGGTTTTGTTCAGCTTGGAGAAGATTTATGGTGGGTGAAGAGATGATCCATTTGCTGTCTTCTGCCACGCAACAGAGAGATGATGTGGAAGAGAGAGTCATAGTCTTGACAGAATGGCCCAGCATAAAGAGAAGAAGCAATACACACAAGTTCAAACAAGAGAAATTTAATCCAGAGCTAAGATACATATTTTCACAGTGAGAGTTGTGGTGCATTGGAACAGGTTGCTGATAGGCTGTGGGACCTACAGCCCCAGAGACATTCTGAGCTCAGCTTGACATAGTTCTGAGCAATCCGACCTTACTTGGAAATGTCCCTGCCTTGAGTGGGAGGTGGGAGTATATGACCTCCAAAGGTCATCTACTAACTTTCTAATATATCTTATCCTGTCTTTGAGATGTGTTTTTTACCAGGTTTCAGAAAATTTAAAAGTACAATTTATAATCAGCCTTTGTGGACTTTTTTTTGGAGGCAGATTTTTCCTTTATGTAATCTAGTTCCCCTTTTCTGCTCTACTTTATTCTGTTTTTTTTCATCCTCTCCATATGTTATTATACCAACTTCTTTGTGTGTGTGTTTCACCATTTTTTGTCCTCATTTAGCTTTGATAGAAAAGATATTTTGTTACCATGGTAATTCCTATAGGAATGTACTTGATACTTCCAATGTAAAAGTGACTATCTCAGTTACAGTATGAAATGACCTGAACTTGCCTAATTTGCAGTGTAGGCTCCCTGAGGATGCACTGGTTTTATTTCTAGGCGTGCAGAACACCTTGCTCAATAATCCATACCAGTGCTGCCTGGGGTTTGCTCTGCTGCATTGTTCTCTGACACATCTGCTAGCTCTTCTCCTATCATTTCTCCCAGTCTATTATTTTCTCTGTCATAGGTTCATTCCCAATGGCTTATTTTCAGTGGTTTGCTTTTACATGGTGTTCCTTCTCTTCTGGGTTATTGCAGAAGTCCTCTAGCCCAGGGTTCATTATTTCACTAGTACAAAGCAGTATTTTGCAGGGAATCCTGAACAGATCTTCTTCTGCTTTGTCAGGCTGGGGAGCCCCTAAAGGGTTTATACTTTGGCACAGGAGTCTGGCTGTCGTGCAGTCTTCCTGCCACTTAGGAAATCACGTCATCTGTGCCTGAAGGCAGTGTAGGGCATTCTCATCTAACTACATTCCCCTTCTTATTATCTCCACAATCAGCAATCTGAACATGTACTTTATTAGCTAATAGCTGTATAATAGTCTGTAAAGATGTAAATGAGTATCATTGCATAACTTCTGCAGAATAATCCATAATTCATTTTGTACAGTGATTTCAGAAAAATATGAACAGTGCACAAGTCCTCAAAAATTTTGTTCAAATTTTGGTCACACATGAAGACAACCAAGGGTTTTAATGGTTTCACAGTGTCTAGTCCAATAATTATAACATTTGGTCCATATCTTGGCATCTCTGCATAACTGTAAGTGAAAACCAGTGAACACATGACAGAGAAATTAAATGTAATTAAATACTAGTTTTAACCAACAGTCTATGTATAATACATGGCCAGTTGCCCTTGCTTCCTTTCTAGGTGTTTGTAAGTATTTTATTTGTAGTACAACTATAAAAGGCCAAGTGCCACCACTGTGTTTGGGCCAGGCTCTCTGTACAGAAGGTCTGCAGTTTCAAGTGTAACCAAATTTCAGAAGTGTCCAAGGTGATGGTTTGTCAGTGTTGGTTTCTAAACTTGTGTCAAAATTCCTACTGTTTGCACGAAGAAGAGAAACCTAGGGGTTCCCAAACACTGCAGTTTCTCTTGCAGCAAGTACATGGGTGATTCAGGTGGCAAACTGCCTCTGTGCTACCTGAGAGATACAGGTAGCAAACTGCCTGTTTGCCTATCACCAAAGAGATACAGGTGGCAAACTGCCTCTGTGCTACCTGAGTCATTTAATGTAAGATAGGATCAAATAATAATGTAGGAGTAAGGCAGAGAAGTACCTACATAGACACAAACTGATCTAGATGAACCAGAGCACTTCCTTGCTAAATAAGGCTGTTTTGCCGTAAATATTCCATAATTGGCATCATGTCAAGGATGACCGCTTACATTCAGTAAAATCTATCCAGACATTTTTCACTTGTTTTGCAAAAGCAACATCTTTACCTCCCATTTTATTTTGATTAAAATCTTATTAAAATCTTGATTAAAATATTACTGTGGCTTAGGGTAAGGCAGAAGAGGCTTGATTGTCTGTTTCAATATTAAGCCAAATTGGAAGGAAAAACTTGTGTTAGGGGTTTTGAAGAAATGAGCATTGAACATCGTTCCACATATGTTTTTGTACAGACACTCAAGTTTGTTGTATGTTAAGATCATACCCAGCCTGGATTATTGTATTTGTACTTGGCTTTTTGGGTTGCTGTGGAGAGGGGTGGTTAATACTGGAAGAGCATTACAGCCCAGGTTGGTTCACAATCTCAGGATCTCTGCCTTCTTTATTGCTTTAAATTCAGCAATCAAGAAAAAATACAATATAATTTCACAAAAAAATACAGTTAACATCATTTCAAATGCAGTGTGAACAGCTGAAAATATTGGGGGACTATGTATTTAAACCAGTTCTTAAGTTGCCCTGTGAGCAAGAGATAATGGAGTATTATTGTGTGGCAGTGGGCTGTACCTAACAGCTAAAGTGTACAGTGCTTCTAGGACATCTGTTGGGGAAAATATTGCTTCAGTGTCTGATGTTCATAGGAGTAGTGAGAATAACACGTTGATGACATTTTAATAGTGAAAATAATATATAGGATAATGGAAAAGGATGTCTTGATTGCAAAGCTATATTTCAGTCAAGTATTCTGATGTTTCCATAAACCACACTCGGATGGCCTATGACATCAGCACCATCAAGATTTAGTAATCCATTTCCCTCCCTCTCTGTTATTATTTTCAATTTTAAAAAATCATAAGATTAAGTATTATTTAATCCATGACCTGAAGATTTATATTGGAAACCTGACTTGATCCACTGCATTTAGAAAGAATGCATGAGAGGAACCTGGGTTTAATAATTTAGTATTAATCTTTGATTGCCAAATAGAAAATGAAAACATGACTGTGTTGGAAAACTGGTCCTCAGAGCTCATGTCATCTGTGTTACCTGGCTAGCTGGAGTGTAATGGAAAAAGAGTAGTGTATTTTTTCCATGAAAACTTCTATTATGCTTGATGCACAGAAACTGTGAGTATTGGTCTGAATTTACAGGCTTGGCTGGTCATTTTTGTAGGCTATACCTGTTGTATCAGATACACTTCTTTCCCCTGAAATTTAAAAATTCTGCAGCCTAAAAGCCTAAGACAAAATGTGTAAATTTGGCTATGAAATTGGAAGTATAATGGGCTTTGATTATGCAAACATTTTTATATGTCCTTGTAATGTGGTCTCACCTGACATTAGTGAACATTGTCTCAAGAATAAAAATAATAGGAGTCTTTGTGATTAAAAGCTCAATGTAGATTTATATTTTGGCATTTCATTAAGCAATTTATATGCTGTTTGCAACCGAATATAAATGTTTTGCCTATGTTTGTTTTTCAGAATTGCAAGTATACTTAAGTATGACTGCCATGCTCACAGTAATTTATGCACTGTGTTTTCTTTTCAGCTTTCAGAATGATCCCCTATCCACTGGAAAAAGGACATCTTTTCTACCCTTACCCTATCTGTACAGAAACTGCAGATAGAGAACTACTACCATGTATGTTCAATCTATTTCTTCTTACCATTGACACCGGAGAATAGTTTACCTGAGTCTTGCAGCACTGATCTCCTTTGATGCCTTTCAGATTGAATACACTGGATTAGAATAACCAGATTGCCAGTGAGCCTCTGGAGCTTCTGTGATGGTTCAAGAGGCAGCTCCTCAGCATAGTTCATAACAATTAGCTGTATTTACTATTTTTGGCAGCTTACGGACAGGGAGAGAGATTACCAAAGAGATACAAATCAGTTAGGTCTTGCTATTCTCTCTTGCCAAGACACTGATCTTTCATTTAGGTTAACATCCCAATCAAACCAACAGCACAGTGTCACAGCCTTGTTAATCTTTGGTAGACAGACTAGCTCCTTAAATTCCAAGGCAAGATCCAACTTGCTTGAGGACAGCTGGATCATTAATGCAGCTAGTACTCATGACAACTTGTGCTTACATTTTCCAAAAAGCAGTCTTAAACAGCAAGAAAGGGTTTTCTTCATGTTATGGTGTGTGTACTGTTATGAAGAGATCAACGTGAAGTCATCTCAGTCAATTTTATGTGGGTTTATGGTGTGTATTAGGAAAGTGCCAACAATGTTCCCAGATATAAAGAGAGATCCAGCCCTCAAGAAGTGTTACAGTCCAAGCTAATGAGACTTATTGCAGTGCATGCAGTGAAGCACAGGAATGCAGAGGAAGAGCCAAAGCAGCCAGTCTTGCAGTTACACTTCATTCCCACATGTGTTCTCTCAGTGGGACTTCGTGAGCACAAGTGGAACACACACAAGTTTGCAGAGTCAGGGCGAAGGAGGCAAATAAAAGTTGATCCAAGGAAGAAGATTCTTCTCTCACCTTCTCTCTCCTGAAGAAGGGATAAAGAGAAATTTGTTCTGGAACAATTAAAATGAAGCCTGGTTCTGCTGGGAAGGCTGGTTTTGAGGGCATTTGCACCCTTTGTAGTCTTTCATTCAGAACCTCTCTGGTTTGTGCTGAAAAATGTGTTGCCTCTTTTTATAAGCCTACATGAGTAAACATTAGGTGAGAATAATGCAGTGAAAATCCACTCTTTGCAAGTCTCTCCTTCACAGCACATTCTTGCTGATATTACGCAGAAATCTTTGGCAACTGACAATATCTCCCCACCCCATTATAATCATCCTAATTATAACAACACCTCTCAGTGCTCTGCTTGCTTTACTCAGAGGGTTGCTGAGCTGGGGAGGGTGGAGTGTCAGGAGATTTAGGAATGACAAAGTCATGCAGAATAGTTCAGCATTCTCTTTTTAGATGCAAAACTAATCGTTCTTGTCAAACGTTAGAAGCGAGGGACTCTTTAACAGCGTATGCAGACAGTGTGTTCTGCTCTGGCAGTTACAGGAAATGCCTTTCACTGCAAAATCTCCTGGGTTAGAGGAGGGAAGGGTTTAGCATACCATGACAGACACAGGTGGGTTACAGGGGTTTTGTGTACCTGTCCACACCCTTTAATTGTGTATGTTTTATGGGAGAATCAGCTGGAATTATATCAGAACACAACAATCTGATAGGCTTTCCAAATTAAAAATATTAATTACAAAGCTTTTTCCCTGACTGGATAACAGACTGGAACAGCAGGGTTTAGCCTGTGTGAAAAGGCAGTGCAAGAAAAGCACAAGAGATCCTAGACTTACAAAATCCATGTTCTGGTGTTTCTGATTTCTACATTTATTTTAAATCAAAGAGAAGTTGTAATCTGTCTCTACTTTTGTTTTTTTAACTGATTGAACTAGCAGACTCGAGAGTCATACATATTTTTAGTTTTTAATATTCTAATTTAAACTCTTACGAGTTCTTGCTTTTGGTTTTGAGAACCACTCCACTCTGGATGAATGCAATCACGAATATTATCCTGCCATGTTGCTGAATTACCCTGTGCTTATGTTGTCTTCAAGTACAATGAGATGACAGCTGATCACCAAAGCAGAGAGTAGGCAAAATGGAAGAGTAATGTTTCATATATATGAATAGCCATAGGATTTGAGTGTATGGGAAGCCTTGAGGTTGGTCCTATATGAGAAAAAATGTTTCAAAGTTTGCGTTTATCTTGACTGTAGCTCTAAACTATAGACTGGAGTGAAACAGACAGGTAAGAGTTCACCCGACCTTTTGTCAACCCAGACAAATTTTCACCTTGAATCTGAGCTGCCATAAAAGTTTAAGGGATATATCCTTTTGGTAAAATACTCATTATCCTCTTCTAACCCTTTTAGTCATCTTGGTGCTGCTTTTTCCAAAGTCCAGTGAAGGATTTTTTTATATCAGAGCCAAGGAAACTTCTGTATTCCTATCAGTGTATATTAACAAACATCTTAAAAATTCACTGTTAATTTAATTTCCAGGTTTTAAAATACATGCTTTTATGTCCTACTTTTAGGATAATTTTTCTTGGCTCTGCAGATTAAACACTCAGAATTTACATTTACAAAGGCTGTAGTTCTACAGCCTGCTTTAACCGGTCTGCAGCAATGTTTCTGTATGGCTCTCTGTTGCTCCCGGGCACGTTTCTGCACTCTCTGTGTATCAGCATTAGTAAACATGCAGCCATGGGGTTAGTTTATGATTACATTTTAAAAATTGATGTTTATTTCTAAGCCTGTTTTCTGGGATTAGCTGTTGCACAGCTGCACTATAGTTAATGCTGACACAAGGAAGGCAAAAGTAATGTGTACATAGCACCAGAGTAAACCAGAAACCTGATCTTTAGAGAGAATTACTTGGTGGAGACGACTGACACAACAACAATGTCCTTAGATGTTTCAGACCTTCCATGTTGTTCTTCCTTCAGAAGCACCTTTGTGTGTCTCTGGTTGTTTAAACTATGTAAGAACATTGGTTTGGTTTTGGTTTTGGTTGGTGTTGTGTTTTGATTTTTTTTCAATGTATAATGCATTCCCCTTCTCATGTCTTTTTCTACAGCATTTCACGAAGTTTCAGTTTACCCCAAGAAGGAGCTTCCCTTCTTCATCCTCTTCACTGCTGGGCTCTGTTCTTTCACAGCCATGCTCGCCCTCCTGACACACCAGTTCCCAGAGCTTATGGGGGTCTTTGCAAAGGCTGTGAGTATTCTCTGCTGCTGCTCTCTTCTGCTAAATAAAGACACCAATGCAGGCAAAGCTGAGCTAAATACTGCCAGGTATTAAGTATCTGCATATTCAGAAGCATCAGTCCATATCTGAGCAGGGGGACTTATGCACAGCTGTCAAGGTTGCTAATCAGTAAAAGACACTGCTGTTTGTCTTCTCTGGTTTGTGTGGCTCTCTTGTTAGGTTAGATGTCTTGTGATTTTGTCAAAAAAAAAAAAAAAAGGGCTTGGTGGGAGAAGTGAATATCTGTGTTTTCATATACCATCCACTAAAGTAAACTAATAACAGTTTGCAGAACCCCTCTATTTTGTGTAGAGTCATAATGACTGCTGTGATTTCCGATGCAATAGAAACTCTCAGAATGAGCAGAACTAGAATGTACTGTTAACCAGGACAAATTTCTGTGTTTTTTCCCCGAACTGTCAAGGAGGAAGTAGTCTCAATATTTCCCTCATAACTTTTCTGAACTACATCCAGAGAAGTCTCTCCTAATTCTGCTTTTTTAATCCACCAAGGATTAATAAATGTTGGAGGATGAGGGGGAAGAGCCATGAATTATTCTAAATCAAACTTTTTTCTTTGCAAAACCAAGAACATCACTGCTCCACGATGCTAGGAGATGAAAAATCCACTAGCAGAAAAGCTGTAGGATAGTAAAAAAAGTCCTTCTCCAATAAATACTGAATATCTTCCATTGTAATATATTTTCTCAAATACATTTTTATCTGTTCTAGGTCTTGTTTTTCCAAACTGGCCTCCTGGCCTTGTTTTTAATTTCTTTGGTGCTTTTGATTTGGGGGTATAGGGAGTGAGGTGGAGGAGGCCAGGCTGAAAGGTTTTGGCAAATTCCAGATTGTCAGTACTTTTTCAAACCCCTTGGCAAATGGCAAGAGACTCCCTTTGCAGGTGAGCTGGGTCTTGTATTAACCCAGGCCTGTGAATTTTCTTTCATTAGCTCTAGAAGACAGAAGTAAGATTATTTGTAGGAGAAGATACCTCTTCTATCAGCAAAAAGTGCTGAAACATACCTGAAATATTATTACTCTTTGTTTCTTGAGTATGCACGTAGGCGTTAGGTGGACAGTAAGTGTTTTAACTTGGGCACATGATCATAAACTTCTCTGTAAAGCTTTCATTATATTTGGTGGTTGGGGTTTTTTCTGTTCTGTAGTTATTGAAGTTACAGAAATGTATGACCCTTGTTTGGCTCTTTCAATCAAATCTTTATTTTTCTGATACTGTCACAGTTGCCGTTCCCAAATCTGTCCCTATTAGGCTTGTTCCTATGTTTATCAGCCTTGTATCCTGAACAAAGAATATGTGCTGGCAGCATAATGAGATTTTGCCCTTAGTTCTCCTGCCATAGGCAGTGAGCTACTGGAATTGGAGAAAACCGGTAGACTGTGTTCATGGGCTTAAATCACCTGTCTTTGGTTGCTGACTGCAGAGAGAGATAATGGAAGTTACACTGGTGGCATGTTGGTGATTGTTTCTCCATGGTTTGGAGCTTGCAGGTTCTAAAGCCATTTGGTGAGTAGAATCAGACCAGAAGGATCTATTTCCCTGATGTGTAAGTGCAGCTGCCATTGGTGTTAATATTAACATAGATACCCCAAGGCTCTGTATGGGGTTGTGCAGTTCAGCATATCAGAGCAAGTAAAGTTTCTCATTAGTAAGCACAGACAAATAGAATTGAAATGTGAGCTACATTATGTGTGTGAAGATGGCAGGATTATTCAAGATCTTCAAACCTGTATGGATGGAGTTCCAAAATCAGTTAAACATGTATTATGGCTTGGTTCAGCTATATCTTGATCTTCGCAAACCATGCAGCAGCTGAGCGTTTTTTGTGCATGGGAAGGACAGAATTTGAGATCCTGTGACATCGATTTCGTAGCTCATAGAAAGGCTTCGATTCAGAAGGCTTATTTTTGTTGTCTTCTCTGGGAAAAGTGTCCCAGGTGCATGAGATTGATGAAAATCATGGCAGACATCCCTTTGAAATGCAGCTGTATCAGGACAGAATACAAAAGGTTGGGCCAGCCCTGACTCTTCCTATTTAGTTTTAGGGAAGATCATTTCATAAGTAACTCATTCCCTAAATAGCTAAAAGATTAATGTGCTGTTTCTGTGGCCATGTTTATGGAATTACATATTCATGTCTGCTTGCTAGTCATTGTGATGGTGCTATATGATATTGTGAAGCCGTGCACATATGCACATTATGTTGTTCCTGGAAGTAAGTTTGACTCTTCCATAATGAAATTGAAATAATCCAGTTCTTCCTTGATACTTTGTCAGACTGAGTATAAGTAACTTGAAAATGACAGCAGTTCTTAGCGTTTTCTCTTGGCTAGGAAGAAGCATTTTCATAGCTTGTGCTTTTAATTTTTGCTAGCCTTTCTAACAAAAGGCATATGGAAGTCAATTAAGAAATAAATATAGGCAGAACAAATTTCTGATTGCGTGGCTTGGATAAAATTGCCAGGACACTGTTGCTAGTATCAAATTTCTTTCTTTGACGTGCAGAAATTTAATAATATCTGGGAAATCATTAAAAATACAGAAGTGCAGGGTCTTTCAACAATAACAGTATATCTTAAATAAAACTGAGAGTTGTATTAACACAGAGGTCACTATATAATTTGAGTCAGCAGACAGATCTAAAAGTGTACTGCCTAGTTAAATTTTTTAAATGAGGCAGACTTCAGAAAGACTAATTTTTCTGATTTCATTCCTTTGTTTGCCTGAGATCACTCATATGATGTATCTCAATATTTCCTGTGTGGTGGATGACACCTCAGTT
>NW_008237919.1:461983-485920 GCF_000691975.1 Corvus brachyrhynchos | reverse complement strand
CTGAGACCTCTGCAGGTGCTGAGGCAGGGAACACGTGGATCCAGTCACAGGGACTGAGCACTGAACAGTCAGTTTCTCCATGAAAACACCAACCACACTGTGGAAAAGCTTGAAAAGAGACTTCTACATATATATTTGTATCAAATGGCACTATTCAGAAGGTGCTACCAGAAAGCTGCTGTCTGCCAGCTTTGAAATAGCCAAATTGATGGTTTTCTTTTCAAACACAAAATAATAGTAGAAAACAGCTCTCCTATCACCCCTTCTGCCACATTCTGCCACCCTGAATTCTTACTCTACTGCTGATGCTGGTTTTTTTGATCTCTGTGGAGAAAGTCAATGTCAAAAGGAAATGCAAAACAATTTTTAAACCCCTCCCCAAAACCAAACCCTAAGAAAAAACCTCAACGTGTATCATGCTGACTAAGATCTCTTGTGTGCTGGCAACAAGCTGGATAGGCATCTGCTACTGAGGAAAGGAGCACCAGGAGCATTCCAAGGGCCAGACAGCCCCAGGTATTGTTTACATCACCTTGCACAAGAGAGTAGGTGGCATCCTCAACTTCTTGTTGTCAGCAAATGTTTTGCTTGAACTTTATGGAAGTGGAAGTCAGGTTTTGGTATCCATGAGTTGAAATGTATTTTGTAGACCAACTGATTTTCCAGGTGGAAAAAAACTTGGCTTGCTTTAAGCTGCAGATAATTGGCTGAGTTTGTTGTAAAATACAATCAACAACTTGAGCAACAAAAATCCTATGAATTGCAATAGAAGTCACTGTCAGGCAAATTAATCTTGTTTCATTGATTTAACAAGGATGTAATTTGCACTAGTTACAAAGCTGAGTTTTATTCAAGTAGATGTGATGGTACAAGCTCACCATGTAAATCAAGTGATGCTTAAATAGCAGAAGATATCCTCTGAAGAGCCTTTTGCATTTTCCAGACTTAAAGGAACATATTTATTTAAGCACTTCAGAGCTTAACCAGAGGGAATGCTTCTCCTTGGGCTAAGCCACTTGAAACAGAAAGAGCAGTCTCTAAGATTAGGTAAGTCAGCATTTCATTGATTCAGCTGTGGCTCATGTTATATAGCTTGACCTTTAGCACCAGAACTGAAATAGTCAGTTCTGCTTCAGTTAGTTTTACCTTCGACCTGTGCTTATGACAAAATGACATTACCAGGGGTGGTGTTACCTGGTTTTCCCGTGATGCACAAGTTGTCCATGATGTAGTGTCTGCATTGTATGCAAACACATCTGAGAGGAAAAAAAGGATTCAAGTGCTTACTATTGCCTTTAAAATGCGTGAGCATCGTAAGTGCTGTACTCTCTCATACACATGTAGGGCCCCAGCATAGGTGTGTGTAATATGTAGAGTTGAATTGCAGGCAATGTAAAGCACAGTTAATACGTATTTTTTGAAGTTTCAGGAGTGCTTTGAGTACCTGAGTTCTGCAATGTGTGGCTGCCAGTGTTTTTTTCTGTGATAAAATGTTCTCCATTCACTTGATTTTTTCACATATGCCTGTCTGAGCACTAATATATTGAAGTCTCTTTGAATGTTGCGCTCTGTAATAGAGAGAGGATGTTAAGATAAATTTTAGTCAGTGATGCAGAGTATGTTAGGATAAATGACAGTGATGCCTCAGTATATATAGCAGATGTATAGATAACCCTGAGCCATTTTAGACCTGAGTCTCAAGGCACACTTTTTGTCTCTGTGAGGTGGTCTGGCAGACCCCCGTTATGAAAAAGCCTCTTTCTCTTCACTAGCTTTTGGGTTGAGCTTTTAGCAGCTTCAGTATGAGCTTCAGTCTAGGATGTGACATGTGTGAAAGCTTTTGTAGTTCATCACTTTGGTCTTTGTGAAAATGGGGCTCTCACTTTCTTTACTGCAAAATCCAGAAATCTCTGTATATGCAAGGTTCAAGAATTTGAAAGTCTTTCTGTGTGAATGATGTCATTTTTATCATGCTGGAGGATTTTACAGAGGAACACAGCAAGAATATCTTATTGGACATCTTTCTCTTGAGATGTATTGTCTCGTGGATTTTGATCTGAATGTGTATCTGATTTCTTTGCAGTTTCTCAGCACCCTTTTTGCCCCTTTAAATTTTGTGATGGAAAAAGTAGAAAGTATCCTGCCCTCCAGCCTGTGGCACCAGCTGACGAGGATCTGAGGGAGCATGCCTGCTGACTGACTGCCATGACATCTTCTGTGCCAACTTTTTGTTGACCACAAGAAAGCATGATAAAAAAGGGAAGCAGTTATAAGACTTAAAAAACTCTTCATGGATTGTCTGTTCTCATATAAAAACTGTTTTGTTGTACAAAATACATTGATGTTAGGTTCTATTATATTTTGCCTTCAGAAAAGAAAAAAATAAACTTTTGTGTATTGTAGCATTTGCTGTCTTTTGACTTTTTCAGAACACAGATTCTATGGGGTTTTTTTTAAAACGTGTGGTATCTGTTTCACCAGAGCTAGGGCGTGGCTACACATTCAGGTAATGAAAAGACACTACTAATGTTACAATTAAGCAAGATTGTCACTGCCTTTTCTTATGGAGCTCAATTAGGGTGAGACCCTCACCTCTACAGATGGTCTAGATGAGGCTTCTAGACAGTCAAAGCTCTTGCTTAAAGCAGCTTTAGGCTCTCCAGGCAGTTTGGATGGCACACTGGGCTTCTTATTCCCTTCTCTGCGCAGAGGTCAGCTTATCCTCATTTGAATTTTCAAGAAGCCCACATAATTGACAGATTTTCTTCACACCCTTGCTGTTTCAGGTACCTTCGGAAGGCTCATTAGCAAAATTGATGTTAGTTCATGCACAATTAATAGAGAGGTTGGTGTTTCACTATACTGCTCACCTCAGGTAATCTTATCCTTGTGCTGTGACTGTTTAGACTAAGTATTCATTTATGACTTAGCCACTCTAGATGGAAATTTCCAAGACCAGCTCTAAGATGAAGATTTTGATGTGGAAGTTGAAGCAAGCAGTCCTCTCTGTCAAGAAATGAAAATGCATCCTTACAGATGCCTCAAGGATATTTTTTCCCTAACTCGCCCTCTAGATAAGGAAGCATAACCCTGATGCAGTGGATCAAAAATGCCACCACTTTACCATTTTAACTTTGCTGTTGCTCTTAAAATGCTGAGTGGTTTAAGGGACTGGGATCACCAGCAGATAAGTTTGTTTATCAATGAGGAAATGAGTGAGCAGAGACAAAACTCCCAGTACTAGAATTGGTATAAAAGGAAAGTGTTTCTTAACAATAGGAGATGCATGACATTATTTTTTTTTCACTTGATCAGAGACACAGTAGTAGAAGACAGATGTTTGTCCAAGTGAGCAAAAGTACCATGTTAACACTGCTGTGCTATGAAATTAAAAAAAGGCAGCCCCACGCCAGGAGAAATCAGCTGTAAGAGTGAGACCTGGGGAGGATATAGGAGATCAGAGAGCCCCATGGACAAATGTTAGACCTGGTGGGGCTGTTTGGGGCTGTTAGGGGTTTCCATACAGGTTTTATTACTCCTGCAAAACAATTCACTGTAACGTTGAAATTAGTCTGGCTTGCAGTTAATGTAGGATGTGGCATAAGATTAGAGGTAATGGGTTGCTAGTGTATAAGCATGTGGAAGTATGAAATGGACCAATATTCATGTTCTCCTATTTTCATCTGAATTGTTAGAACAGCCGCAGAAAACACCCTCACAGCAGGTGCTGCTGTGTATCTCCAGCTGAAAAACTAAGGATAACCATATTGATTTGTTTGCCTCACAACAGCACTGTCAGAATTATTTAAGGCTGTGAAAATCAGAAGGATCAAGCATAGTCAGCTCTTGTCCTGTGCTGCTTTGTATCACACCTGTACCCTACATTTCAAAAGAACAAATTTTTGTGACTCACAGTCCTAAATGTAAATGCATTTGCATTTGCACATCAGTGTATATGTAGATATATACAAATCTCCATGTTTGTCAGCAGCTAAGGCAGTAGTTTGGCCTTCTGTTTGAAGATACTATGATCTGTATGGGAATTGCTATCTGTAATACTCCGATAAAAAGGATTGCTTAACTCCTGGAAGAATCACATCCTTTCTTTGAACTATGGGAAACATTTAGGAACTCGAAAATACCTTTATGCAGTTTTATTTCTACTATTTCTAATATCTATGTCCCTAATAAGCATTAATGGGCCACGGATTTTATCTAGAAAATCTCTCTTTAATTATAATTCTAGGCATCTGGCAGACTAGGCAAATCAGACAAAAGGATTTTCTTTTTCATTGGGCAAAGTTTATTGCCTTGGGCTTTGCTGCCTCTGACATGTTTCCTGTGAAGTTTGGTATGGTTTACATCAAAAAGCAAACACAGCCTGTGATTATAATGATGGAAAGCCTCTGGCTTAGTGCAGAGATGAGCCTTGTGGAAATCTGGTTCAGATAATAACTGATCCTCAGATTGAGGGGTGGAGGAAGCTTTTTAACTCCAAGTGTTAGTAGTTCCTGGGTTTTTTTTATTTAAAGACAACTTAATAGAATTTGTATGCACATTATCTCTTTACATATAAACTGCATGGAACAAAAAAGGAAAGGACCCCCCCAGGAGTGTCAAGCTGGCCACTTTCTGTCCCTGTCTGCCACTGGATAGGTTTACAGCTGCTCCCTGGCAGGAACTGCGCTCGGTGAGTGCTATACCAAGGGGAGGGCTGCTGCTTTCTCTGGCTGCTGCTTTCTCTCTTTCAGCATTTGGTGTGTATGCTGAACATACAGACTGTGTTTTCAGAGCATAGAATTCCTTACTCCTGTTGAAAGGAGGCAAATTATCAGGAGTCTTGCCATGTTGAAGAAACCTGCAGAAACTAAACATCCAAAGGAAGCTGCACCTCTTGCACACACCACACACACCCCTTTACAACCAGTGTGGCTGTCACCCTGTGGTGGCCCTGAAAACCTCAGTGGCTGTAGTTACAGCAGATTGTACAAGGTAGCCCCTGGCTCCACCTGGCTTCCAGCAGGGCTCCTGCCCAGCTCCCAGCACAGAGGGAGCTGTCAATGTATTGATTCATATGCATTTGCTTCTTTCACACAAGAGATCTTACTTTATGAAGTTGCATCCATTTCACCAGGCAAATGAGCTGTTACACGAAAGAAACAACCCAAAATCATGTTTGTGGTTACAGCTCATGAGCTGCTGCTCTCTTGCTGATAATACTGTAAGTTCATTTGTACCATCTGAAGTGGCAGGTAAAACCTGCAGGCTGTGATATGTGACCACAAAACCACTTCTGCCCGTGGAGGCAGCGGTCACCTGCATGAAGCCCTTCCAAAGAGTGCGGGGCAAACGCCATGGAGAAGATCGAGTCTTGGTACACTTTGTGCTGCCACACTGGAGTAAGAGCTGTTTTTCTTAGCAAAAGCACCCTCCCCAGATCCAGATCTTCAGTAATCCCTAAACATTCCTTTCCCCCTTGCCACCATACACTGAGCCCCACAAGAAGCTGGACATGAAGCCTGCAGGCAGTGACCAGCAGCTGTGGTTTGGGCATGCAGGCTGGATGCCCTTCAGCAGCTGTGCAGCACAGTACCAGAAATGCAGCATTTTATTTCTAATTCACATCTGCAAAGAAATGAACACAGGGGTGGGAGGCCAGGATGAGATCCACAAACTGGTTTTAGATATTTTTCTGGGAAAAGAAAAAGCAGCAATCTCTCAAGCTTCAATGCCCACATGCCCTAATACACACCACCATTCCTAAGTCATTCCCCATTTATCATGCGGTAAAAGAAAATTAGACTTTTTTTACGAGATTTCACCTGTGAAAGCACAACACACTTTTTAGGGTGAAGTTTGTTGAAAATATTGGGGAGGGAGCAATCCCAAAAAGCTTGGCAGGCTAACAGCATTTCAGGGCGCTGCTAGATCCTGAGTTCATGCAGCAAATTAAAGGGAACTCCCTCAAGAAAATTGGACTGCCTATTTAAAAAAAATAATCCTACAACCTTTAGCCTCAGCTAACATTATTCTGACACTAAAATGTCTACCTAGAGACAGCTGTTTCCTCTTCATGACTAAATACATGAGTAAATTTATTCCACAGAACAAAATACAGTATTTCATTTGACATGCCTGATTTTTGTTTCTTCTCTTTTTTTTTTTTCCCTCTTTTTTTCCCCTCTTACATTCTTTGCTGGATTTGCTGAACCATGGAGGGGCCTTTCCTAGCAATATTTACATCTCTGAGTGTCTTTTGCTACTGAGAAATAGCAAAAATTTCTGGGAGTGCATTTCCTTGTGGAAGAAGCAGCAGAAATGCCTACAGCTGTAAGAAGCCTACCTTGAGCTCTTAAAAAAAAAAACCAAAAAACCATAAATACAGAAAAAACTGTCATCAAGTAAGTGGCCAGCTCAGCACTTACCCATTTGTTACGCTGTGAAATATTCTGGGTTTCTTCTGGTGGTTTTGATGCAGGTATTGCATCACAACTTATTGATATGGCATGTGCCTGAAATGGGAACATCAGCCTGCTGTGCACACCTGGATGGGCTTGCTGCCGGACAGGGTGACAAAGGACACTGAAAAGGCCAAGGGACTCAATGTCCCCATCTTCCTGGTCTTACTGGTAAGACCAGCCTTCAGGAACCACAGTCCTCTGGCCCAGAGGAAGGTTTGGAGCAAGAAGATGTACCTTAGCAGAGGAGAACCAGGTTGGGGAATAAAAGTTAATACACCTTTGATACAGTGACTCTAAAAGACTTTATCTGGGACATTAAACAACAGATTTAAGAAGAGATCTGGTTTCATTATCCTTCATTCAACTTCCTAGAACAAGTTCTCATGAGAATGAGCCTTTTTTCTTTTTTCCAGAACATTGAAATATTTTCAGCTTTATTACATAGATAATCTTTTAGACTACTCAGGCTCCCTGAATATTTTTTTAAAAAGGCTCTAAAAAGTTAAAAATCATTATACTGCTTTTAAATTCTTAAAGGCTTAAAATATTATATTGCTGAGGCTATGAACTACATGTGGATTTAATTTCACTGTGAAATCCCAATAAAAATTCTCCTTGGAGCTCACCTTTAAATACAATTAGGTATGAAATTTTCCTTTTCCAGCCCAGAGCCAGCATTGGCAGCAATGAAGAGGCTGGCAGTATCACCCCTGAGCTGCACGTGGGTACGTATGTCCCCATCATACATGCACTGCATGTGCACAAACATGTGGGCAGAGCTGTTGCACCAGCTGTTGGTTTATAGACAGAAGTGGATTATTGTTACCTCTAACCATGATCATTTCCATTTTCAGTAACTGAAACATTATCTTATTGTCCGAATAAAGAACTTTCTGGAGCCCCCTAATCTTTTAATGCCAGCTGTGCCTTCCGGAGATGAATTACCCATTTTAATGATGCAAACTTTTTCCAAAGCCTTGCAGACGTAAATGACTGCTCCCTCAAGACCACTTAATGCCAAACCCTCTTCTTTTTAAAAATTCTTTTTAGAAAGTTCCAAAAACAAAACATACCCAAAGTATTCACTTTATTGCCTTGGTTGGCTTCTTGGTTATTACTTTTTCCTACACTGTTTGTACCTGCTGGGGTTCTTCCAGTTTATTTCATTTTCATATCGAAATTTTACTTTCATCTACGATACATTCTATCACTCACTCAAGTTCCTTTTCCCATGTTATTTTTTCATTACCTTGCCTGTCTCTACTCTTCATGGGCGCTTTTTCAGAGCCTTATTATACTTATTGGCACAGAACCCATTTTTCTCTTGGTTCACGTGGCTGATCTCTGCCCGGAGGAGAGGCAACTGGTCTCTTTCTGACCCAGTTCCTCTCCACCAAGGCTGCATTTCTGGGCCTCATAAGCCTGCACATCTTTACAGCAACTTCTTGTTTTGTGTTGATCCCAGCCCAGCACATGGGCATGGTGCAACCTGTAACTGCCTCCATCACAAGCTGATACACTCTGAATCACAGGCATGGGTTTTTGCAGACAGTATGCAGAAAAAATCTAATTTGGAAGTCCCTAAGTGGAAAATATAATTTTGAGCACATTTAAGAGATTTATTAACTTTAAAAGAACATAGAAGCTGATAACTTCTTTAGAATAGAAGTCATTACTGAGGCAAGGCTTTTCCTTCTCCAACACTGTTCACAAACATTTTTCCACTATTGTGAATGTGAAAAGGAGGAGACCTTATCCTTAGGTAGTTGAGTGTCCTGTACCCAGCTTTCTTGAGGCTGAAAAACCATTCTCTTCAATCCTTCTGGTCAGAAAAAGAAAATCCTCAGCAGTTAATATTAATTACTTTTTAAAACTTTTAAGGCAAGTTTTCAGAAACATATAACTAAGACATTTGCTTTGACTCTTTAATAGTTCATCAAAGTGTTGTGGCTGAATACATCTCCTGCAATTTCTTTTGTTTCAGGCCATGGGCCAGTTCATGCCCCACAAGAAGCCAGAGTGTGCTAATGTTGGCCAGGGTGGCCTCAGGTGGCCGCCTTACTGGGAACTCCAGTCCACCAGGGATGAACAAACACCCTTCCAGAAAAGCTTTTCAACAATCTGGCCCCAAATTTTCTTTCATGGGGAAATCACCAACCAGTGCTCAAACTCCTGAGGCATTTGGTATCCAGGGCTCAACTGTGACCTGCCCAAGAGCCTTCAGAAGATGCTTGAGCAAGCCCAGCCCGTGTGGTTGGTGGTGGTGATCTTGCAAAAGTGCCACATTTTGTATCTTCTTGTGTTCCTGATGGCGCGAATGAATTGCCACAAGGATTCCGGAGGAGAGTTACATGGTTGTTGGAAGAATCTTGGCATAATACGTCCTTCCAGAGCTGCATCAGTTTATGCACAGACAAGTCTGCAGCAACACTGTCATGCAGAAATGCAAAGAAAATGCTGCAGGGTTTGTATCAATTATTCAGCAGCTTCTGTGCAGTGAACAACAAAGGCAAAACCAGCATAAAAAAGACCTCTGATGCGTTCCCTGTATGAACCAAGATGGGCAAAGGCTGTGGTCCTCAGCATCAGTAGCCCGTGCATCATGTCCGGGAAATCCAGCCAGCGCTCTTTGGCGCTTTGCAGGTGTGAATGTCCACCACTTCCAGGCAGTCCTGGCAGCGCACAGCACAACACCAGTGGAATTTGCACTCACATTTTGTCATCCTGCTGACGCGGGAGGTGTCATAGCCTCTCCCGCAGCACATCACTTCACAGCTGTCCATGCCACGGGAGGTTTGGTTACACACCCGACCAGCTGTCCCAAGGGACCCTGCAAAGGGAACACAGCAAAGGTCAGGAGGCGGGTTCTAAGGGAAGACAGCAAGCATATGAAAATAGGGATAGGAGACTTAATTTGCAATGTATTTGATCCTTTAACATCACATCACCCAGGATTCAATATCAAGACAGAGAAATGCCTATAATAAGGTAAAATTGCTCTCATATTTCCCCTAGAAATCAGGTCTGGAGATGAGAAGGAATAAAATGGATGAAATACTTCAAGGCTCTGCCTGATTCTGTTAATATCATCATGCTTTATTTCATCTTTCCTTAGATTTCCTCCAGAGAGCAGACACCCTTGCCAAGGCAGCCGTGAAGCCCCTTACTGCTCCCTGCACCCAGTCCCCCCAGGACTGTCTGAAATGGGATGGCCATGTGGAGCACCTTCATGGTTCTTGGGAACTCATGGGCTTTGCTGGGGAGCTCTGGGTGGGCAGGAGAGGGCTGGGAAAGAGGAGACCATGAAATTTGGTGGCTGCAAGGGACGCTGTGGGTAAAGTAACTGTGCTGCCAGTGATTAAAGTCTTGCAGAACTGAGTGCAGAAGCACCCCAGGCATTTGGCATCGCTGCTGTGTCCACCCACAGGCCCCATTCCACCAGTTCAGGTGGCAGCTGAAAAGTTGCTGCTCTGTGTGCCTCTCATCTCTGTGGGGTAACACCAAGGGTTCTTCTCCCCTTTCATGATGAGATTAGAAGAAACTAAATTAGAGCCTGCTGTGGACAGAAAGGGGGAGAGGAACCATACCAAGCCTTGTCATGTTCTTGAAACACTCAGGAGGAGTGGCTGAAATGCCTGTGCCTGTATCCACGTGGCACAAAATGGCTCTGTAAGGCATGTCTTAGCCTGAACAGTGACTGTGCCACATAGGAGCCACTGTTCGTCTAACACGAACTGATTTTAGGGTACATTTTAGGATCAATACCACAGCTGCTAACAGCTTATTACCGCCAATCTGAAAACTTCGTAAAAATAATTGCCTCACCTAATTTCCTATGTATTGCTATTATGAATCAAATGCAGGTATATCGACAAGATTAACATTCTTCTGACATTTTCCATAGACCTGATTACAACTCCATTCTTTTCTTGGGCAAGGCGATATTCCCTAAGTAATGGCTGTGGTCAATAAATTAACTGGAAATATTTTACAAAGTGTATTCGCAGGTGCACACTGAACATGAACAATTTACCTTCTTAAGGGAAACAAATACATGCAAACATTAATTAAAATTTGCATGAGCTAGGATAGCAAACCAATCTTAATTAATAAAAATGTAAACTGCAGTTAAACTGTAATTATTAATAATTTAAGTTGAATATATTCCAATTTTCTTTTTTTTCCCCCTATGGTGTATTTATGGTTGGATGCACTGATGCTGCTGTCTCAAAGCAGTTTGTAACATACAAATCTTCACTGTCCCTCCATCCCCTGCTGCGCCCCAGCATCAGGGAGACTTCATGTTATATGGGGGCTGACCCCAAGCCACTAATGCAATGAGGGGTCTCGGGGACTGGAGCAAAGATGCCTTCTCATACTGTGTTTTTTCATGGGACCAACACATGATCCAGCCTCTCAGCCATGGGGGTGCACATTCTCCTCTTTCTGCATCAAAGTTACGACAGGCTTCAGCTGCTGTCCTGGAGAAGTGCTTCAGCCCCCAGAACACATCTCAGCTTCCCTCCCATGGCCTAGATTCCTGCATTTATTTAAATATTTTAATATTCATTGGGTAGAAGTATACACCTGGAAAGCTTCACTATCGAGTGGCTGGCTCGTGTCTGCTGCAGGCAGAGCAGGAGGGTGTTGCATGACCACCGGCCCCCGGGCTCAGCAGGTGCCCGTGGCCACCCATCTGGGAGCCGCTCGCCGGCTGCCGCGCACGGCTGAGCCCCCAGCCCTGGCTCAGGGGTCCTGAGCTGCAAAGGTGCTGCTGAGCCAGCCAGGCAGAGACGTGCTGAGCCACCCCAGAGGGAACTGGCAGAGGGAAGAGAAAACACACTGAATGGAGCCAGAAACAGGCTCCTGCACCTGCAGCCTGATAGATCCCAAACCTCCTTGGGGTCTGAGAGTGTCCAGGCTGCTGCCTGTGGACCAATGCTCTGCATAACATCCTTGGGGACACGGCTGAACAGCACTTTAAAGTAAGCCTCTGATATTTGGAGGAGCATCTCAGTTGGATGCAACATTCAGCAATGTAGTGCATCAGGCACACCCTGCACCAGGAAACCAGCAGTAACTCCTATTCCTGGCCTACTGTCCCTACAGCCAGTGCCGGCACCTGGAGCCCCTGCAGCAAGGCCCAGGGAGGAGAGGTGGCCCCAGCAGTGACCCACACGGGCACACCCTACTCCCAGCAAGCCCTCAGCTCTCTCTGCAAAGCCAGCTGCACCAGGGCAACTGGCATAACAGGCATGGCAGTGATGCCAAGAGGCCTTTCCCAGATCTTTTTTCAGGAATCACTCTCTGATGGGGGAAGAAAGACTTCCAGTGGCCCCCAGTGCCCCCAGTCTAGGCAAGGCTGAGGAGTCAGGAGGATGTAGAGCTACATGATGCACCTGTAGTCCCACAGGAATCCTGTGGCAGAAAACAAGCCAGATCCTGCTTCCCAGCCATCACACTCTCCTCCATCCATGATGCTGAGCAAACAGCTAGGACACCTGAATGTAAATTCTGCTGTTCGTCTCAGCCCACAGCAATATGCATCACATCCCAGACTGTTCAAAATACAACCAAATTCACAGAAAGGGTTATTAGACATTGGAATGGATTTCCCAGGGAGGACATGGGGTCACTGGCCTTGGAGCTGTTTAAGGAAAGACTTGGTGTGGCACTTAGTGCATGATCTAGTTGACTTGGTGGTGTTCGCTCAAAGGTTGGATTCGATGATCTCAGAGGTTTTTTCCAACCTAATTGATTCTGTGAATAACTTTTAAAGGCACTTGTCCTGCTCTCTCTGTTCAGACCAAAAAAACAGTACGAAGGCCAAGCTTGTCACCCACGTGATTAATGTTCTGTATCTGGAACTCACACCAGTGGAGGAAAAGCAAAGCCACCCTCCACCTCAGCACAGCTCCCAACCAGAAGCAGAGTGGGGCCGTGTCATTTGGCTGGGGTTGAAGGAAGACCCCATGTTCCCCCACATCCATCAGGAGCTGCCCAGAAAGGTTTGACCACATTCCTCTGCTGAGGCACAAGTTAGTTTCCAAGTCCAATGTTCTTATTTCCAGATGTAAGAGGAAGTCACATGGCATTAAAGTAAAACCTAAGCATGATGCACCCACTGCTTTCAACAGGAGTTTTGCCACCAACTTCAAAATTATTTCAGCCACTAACAGACAGTCAGAAACTGGTATCATCTGATGCTGACCATCAAACAACATCAACATTACTACACCACTAGGACAGGGGACTAAATTATGCACAGATTATGACAAAAGTGAAAACAAGCTCATCAACTTTTTTTTAAAGTTCAAACAGCATCTTCAGAATATCTGCAGCTTCTCTAGTGAGAAAGAAAATTAACAATAACCATCAGTGAGGAGCCAGACAAGTTACTGTGCTCCTTGGCGGGCCCCTGAGTGATGAAGGCAGAAGAAGACACTGCACAAAATAAGGCAGAATTTTCTGCCTGCTACCTGCAATGCACCTCCTCAGCACTTCTAAGGCAGGAGCAGGTTCTAACTTGTAAAAAGTTTTTGTATGTCCTCTTTGTTTTCATTTCAAATGTTTGAATTGCCATGCCTACACACATTTTACCTGCCAAAACATCCACAGCTTTTCATAATGCCAACTTCACAGCCTGTACATCAAGCCCTTTCTTCTCGGTTTGCACAGCTGTTTTTGGAAGTCAACACGTGTTATGTTGAAAATACTTTTTTCCATTCTTAAAGCCCTAAAATGTATTTATTAGTTTATAATGAGAGCTTTTTCCTTCTACTTCTATTGATTAAAATCTGGTGTCAAGTAATAACACCCATTATTGGACTTTCACACACACAAGCAAAAAAATGTGCAAAACCAATGAAATTCCCAACAATAGTTTCCTCACAAGTGTTTTTGGGGAAAAAATAATTAAAGGAAATAGCCACAGAAAAGTAGCTCTGAAGCTACTGGATCTTATGTATAACACCCAGTACAGAAGGGCTGGAGAGAACAGGCAGTACACATTGGAGGCAGATTTGTCTGGAGGAGGTGGGATGTCCCAGGCCAGCACTGAAGAGATAGCAATGTGTTGATAAAAACAGCTTATCCAGATCCAGTTTTGAGTAAACGTCTCTTGTTCTAATTCCCGTAGCCACTGAGAGCATTCCTCAGCCCACAGCTCCCAGAGGCCCTTGGGGTGATGGTGCTGCTGCCTTGCCAGGTGGCGCTTGGAGGAGAGCTGCCCCGATGGGAAGCCATTGCAAGCTCCCCTGCCAGCCTGCCCAGGGCTGGGACTGCACCCACTGTGTTTGCCATGTGCAAAGTGGGAGATACGGGCCAAGATGTCACACAGGGACTGCCTGTATGCGGCCAGCCTCAGTGAGAAGTGTTGGACATAGATCACGATTGGTTTCCCTCCATGGGTTACATACCTCAAGCACTAGCACACCTTGCGTAACACCAGGACTCGCACATCGCACTTTAAATTCCAGGCTACACTCTGGACTTGGCCTCATTCCTCTCAAAAATGCAGCAAATGGCTTATGTGGGGCAGCAAGGGGAAAAGAATTAACACAGAAACAGCCCTGTGAAGTACCCAAAGCAGGTCACCCTGGGCAGGTGATTTGTCACCAAGCACACAGCTCCAGAAGGCTGCAGGTAGCCCTGCACATGCCTCTCCACAGTGGTTTGCACAAGGAGACCAGAGGTAGAAGGTTCTCAACCACAGTCACACCCCTATCTGCCTGCTGGGGACACGGGAGATGGGCACTGCAATCCACAATGCACAGGCAGAGGCTTTGACAGTGCCCAGACTGGGACCATGTGAGTGTTGGGAGAAATCTATGGATGACTTAAAGCATGTGGCACATGGAATTGCATCAGGTTCTGAGGGACTGCTGCAGCAGCTTGAGGTCATCTGCATGTAGACATGCCCTGTCTCTCAGGTGCTGCCTAGAGATTTTTGGCTGCTCTGTACCAGTGAATTTTTAATAAACCTGATATTAAACGTTTTCAGGGAGATGTTACACTGCTTTAACAGTGCCAGTGAAGAGCAGGCTCTAGCAAAGGCTCAGCCAGCAGGCTGCTGGTGTGCTTATCCCTAAAGCACTCTCAGTGTGTCCATTGGTATATGCCAAACATGATAAACTTACTACAGCTTTCAACCAACCTAGCCTGCATGGATGGACAAATAGCAACTTTTTAAAACTTAAAATGCTTAAAATAGATCCTTATAAGCAGACAAGCAAGAAGGGTTTTTAGAGTGTTTTGGAGGTGAAGTAGCACATTCAAGGTAAGGTAGTATGTGCAACAGCAGGACTGCCACTTGCACAGCTGTCACTTTAGTCCGTGTCACAGCTCTATCACTCCTAACAGGTCTCTCCCTGTGCAGTCCTGGGTGTGCTTGTATTGGGTTTGGGAGCTGGAAATTTACAATAAGGAAGACGATGCAAAGCATGGCAAAAATTTGTATGTTCACAACATGATTTTTAAAAGCTCTCTGGGATGTTCTATCTCTGTTTCTATTAAATTTTGAGTATAAAATTGTGAGCAAAAATTATTTCAGCAGAGTTATGTGTGCAGGGTTAAATGAATTCTGAACACTTCTGAAAATCTTCCTTTGGTCCTTCATGAAATCTTAAGGCAAGGAAAGAGGTGGTCAGGTTATTACATTCTCTTGCTATTGAGCTACCATTAGTGATTTCCTATATTATACCTCCCCTGAAATCAATTACTCCTCTTTTCCTTCTAGAGAAAAAAAAACCGAACAAACCACATTTTGGGGTGTGTCCAGCTACCCCCTCAGACAGACTGCCAGACCCAGGGTAGAAGCTCCAGTGGGGGATGAGAAGGTATCTGTTTTTTTTGGGTGATGGCAGAACTCTTGAGCACCTTTAACTCACTGGTTCCTACATGTTAGCACAATCAAGCCACAGAGGACACTGGCTTGGACATTTTACTGTTTGTGAAGTTGCCTCCTGGTCAAGTCATGATGCTTCATAAGGTTTGCTCTGTGAATCCTTCATTCAGCCCCAATATTAACCAACCTCCAGATAATTTTTTTTTTCCTGAAGCACTGAATCGCTTGGATTCCCTGGAGAATGAAAGGCAGAACTGTATTCAAGGACATACTAAAACACTGTGGGTATTAGAGTCAGCTGACACTGAGATGGTCCCCACCTACTTCCAAACTCAGACTTTCATAATCTTATTTCATTTGCAGTCATTTAACAGGGCTGGCACTCTGCAATGCTTAACAAGGAAAACCAAAAAAATGAAAAAAATATTGTTCAACTGCCAAAATCATCTCCCTCAAAGCCAGATCAGGTGGTGTTGGTTTTGGTTTTTTTTGTGGTTCTTTCTTTGCTCCATGCAAGCAGCAGGGCATTCCACATCCCGTCAAAGGTTTACTGCAGCTTGCTAAAAATATGCTCTTGCAAACAGCCACATTCTCTGAATTCTGGGCAGCAAAAGGTGCAGCCTTATCTTGAGCTGAGCCAAGGCACATGTCAGACTTTGCCATCTCCAGGCAGGCTTGTTAGTGCCTGGCAAATGCACATTTCACTGTGGTGAAAAATGCCCACTCTCCTCCACAGTAACAAGACCGACAGATGAGACTAGGCTTAGTACAAAGAGATTATTAAATGGCTTTTTGATATAGAATTGGGTGGTGTACGGGTTCTCCTTTTAGGCAAAAAGAAATCATGGGTTTGACAATGAATGAGGCAAGCTCAAGAGATAAATGTTTTGAAAAAATCCTAGTCTGCAAAGTAAATCTCTGCATGATGCCACAATATGCCCATTTATTCACTTGTATTAAAGCATTAGACTTTACAGTCTCAGCCACTATTCAAGGAACAGTATGTGCTCATGCAGGTGATAAATATCACCTGCCAAAATAATAAATAACATTTAAAATTATGTTGATGACTAAACTAACCAGAAACACTGTACAATGTAATTGTACTGGATGCAATTCTGGGTTCATTGAAGTCAATAGTACATGACCAGGAATTCACATCTTGTTCTTATTTAAGTACAGCTATTTTGCAATGTTTATTCCAAGCAAACTTGGATTGTAAATATGCAGCAGTGCCAAAAAGAGTTGAGCTGTGTTGCTATCCAGATACTCACAGATTTGTCATATGGGGTGCAATCTGGTCCGTTATACAACCTATTAATTAGTTCCACAACTTCTCTCATACGTTACTCAGTCTGACTCTCTTTTCCAAATTTCTGGTTTTCTAGTTGCTAGTTTTTAATTGCCACATCAGGAAATACTATCTATGGGTCCAGAACCATTAGCAGGATTCCTGGTGCTTGGCAGTGCCTTGAATTCTGTAATACTGTTAAGTGTGTCTCTATTGAATCTCTGAAGCAGGAAAATCCAGTGTGAATAGCAGTACCAATTCTTTATCTCTTCCCACAGGGGCTGGCACAACTCTTCAGCAAACGTGACAGTTGTCATGGACAGAGCCAACACTGCCTTGTAAAGAGGAATAAACAGCTGTGTCACTCAGCCCGGTGTGCTGTGTCCCACCAACCTCTACTCTTTCATCCACCAGCATGTCCTCCAGCTGCCTCACCCCATGTCACCCACAGCTGCCTTGACTAATGCAAGCAGGGTTGGATTGTCACAAGCTGTACCTCCCACATTAGATGGGGACAGGCGTGTCTACAACTGGGGTCCGCAGCCGCAGTGAGCTGTGGGAACGAGCAGATAATACTGCAGCGGTAGCATAACAACATGGAAGGGAAGCAATGCAGCAGGAGGTGGCATCACAGGGACATCACAGGACTTGGGGCAGCTCTGGAGTGAGCTGTGTGACACAAGAGTGAGTGTGGCTGTGCCCAGTATGGATCTGCCTCCAGAGTACAACTCAAACTTGTGCTGAGAGCAGCTTTGTCTTACAGCATCTCCAGGGCTCCACATCATCTGGCAGAAACTGCTGAATTATATTAGAACTGGCTGTTGTACACCTAGAGACATCGAGGAACTATTGTTCATGTACTGACTGAGTCCTTCCAAAACATCTTCTTTCCTGTTTCCTGCTGGTTACATGCATGGATTTATATTTTTATATCTATCTACCTATCTACACACACACTCAATAAAATTATAAGTTTCGACCTTTGAAGTACAAATGGCTTTAATAAAACCATTCATGTGTAATGATAGAGGCTTACCTACATCCCTGTCCCGGATACAGTAGTCTGGAGAGCTTTCAAAGTATACCAGGTCATTCTTAGTTGGCTTCTTAAATTTCTTATTAGCCACAGTGAAACCTGTGCCATCTTGATTCATGACCACCTGAATAGCTCCATTGTATTTCTTCCACAGATAATCTCCTGTTTTCCTAAAGTCTGCCATGGCCAGCCAGCAGGTCCTTAGAGCGCACGATCCACTCACACCGTGACATTTGCACTCCTGTTTCAAAAACCGCTTCACAGCCTGTTTAGGAATGCAGTAAAATATACACAGGTAAAACAAACTGTAATTAATTGCTTCTCACCCCTTTTCCAGCCATCCTGTAGTGCCAGGCCTAGGATGGGCCTCCAAATTACGGTCTGTAGTGACACCCACTGGTAGCATCAAGTCATCCCCATGTGGTTGGTCTGCTCTGGTTGTCTGACTTGCGGTACGCACAATCCTCCGGCTAAAGGGCTTACCTTCCTGCTCCTGCCAGTCATCCCAAGGATCGATGTGGTTGGTCTACAGTGCTAGGACGCAGACTGGACAGGAGGAAATGATCAGAAATGGCCAGAATCATTCGGCCACTTGGGAGGCTGCAGGATTGCCGTGCTGACCCTCTGACCCTCTCTAGCTCATCTTCATGAAGTTGCCCTTTGCCCTGAACAGTGTTTCAAATATTGCCCAGAAATTCATAGGCATTTCATATTTAAATGATTTTTAAAAGACTGTGTAAAGCATTGTACCTGTGCTAGGCATCAGATCTATGCAGAATTTTAAAGTACAGTACACTTAAAATGCTTATACACATTCTAACAAACATTTTAGAAAAAGACCTTCATTAGTTTGCATTGGAGAGATCACCTTTATCATTAATTTAACATCTGGATAGCATTAAAGCCATTTCATCTTCGTCTCAGACATTTATCTGTATGATGTTGGAGAACAACAGATGGTTTCATAGACAATAAATAATTCATTCCTAATTATGTAGATATGGATATTTGATCTATAAATATTATGCCTTAAGGGTTCATGAAATATGAACTTTTTAGAGTTTGTAGTAGAGGAGTGTCATCATGGGAGGAAGGTAAGAGAGAGGAAAGCTCCATGATTAGATGTGCGATTGAAAAATGCTGCTCCTCTGTGCATCAGTCAAGCACTTAGTAATAAAGTGAGAATGTATTACAAAACCAAGGGACTTTTAATTTTCTTTCCAACTTGCAAATGATATGTTCAAAGAAGTCACTGGCATTCCCACAGTCCCACACCATTGCCGTATCACAAATCTGGGATTTAAGCAGATGCTTGGTTTTGATTATCTGGGCTGAACTCAATTTAACTACTTGTATGTTTAAAACAACTTGCTGGAATAGTGGAAGAAGCACATAGGAATGCAGGTCTCTTTGTCAGTGATGTTCCTATACTGATACACAGCATATTATGTTCTATGATTCATATGGGAATATTATAAATATTTATTCTATTTTTTTTTAATTAACACAGTTGGAATAGTCTAGTTTTAAAACAACACCCCTTTTGGGGGCAAGAAAAAACCAAGGGCGCAGGTGGTCTTACCCAGGTCAAAATGCCAGGCTTGGGGGCAGCTGAGGTGGTGAGATCCCTGCAAACTAAACCTACACTACTGCACTGTGGATACAAAACAGCATCCCTGTCCATAAAGCAGGTCCTAGAGCATATGAGAAGATATTCATTATTTTTAATCGAATGTATTTATTAAAATCTCTTGATCTTTTTCTAAAATATCTACCTGCTTACCAGTACTGCCTTAGTATTTGGAAGAGGTATTTTTTAAAACTTAATAATAATAAGATGCTCAAATATTACAGAAAGTACTTCCCATCATGGAACTTATTTGTCCCTAAAAAATCTTTGTTTGTGTTGTAGACTTCAGCCTCTTTTGGACAGTAACAGAAACATAACCATAGTACTGCATGTGCCTATCACTGATCTGAATAGCCTTATCTGCCTACATTACATATTAATTACACCTGCTGGCAATAAACAGGTGGAGGAAAGATGCTGAAGAACAAAAATCTATCAGGAAAATCATCTACTTGCAGTACACAAAAAGATCAGAATACAAACAATTTACTTCCTACTAAATATACATTAAGGAAAACCAAAGATAAGAAACAAAAAGTCTCCATGAGTAATTCCAGAAGTGCTTGGTCTAGCACAATAAATATTTTTCCTGTATTATTTCAGATGTCGTGGGAGCAGCAAATATTTAACATGTTTTTAAAAATGAAACAGCATATTCCAGTTTCATGCACTATTCCTACCTTTTATAGCTACCACCACAAAATATTAGTGCACATATTTCTCAGCCCTTGCACCAGAGGTGGGCAATACACCTGGCAACTACTCCTTCATACCTACAGTGTGAAAGTAAAGACTCTTCAAGTTGAAATTCAGGACATTTTCATACCATGTTTAGAAAAGGGGTTTGTTTAGAGCAGGTCATGCTCCAAGGCCATTGCCTTTTGGAGGGACAGGTATTTATTTTCTTAAAAAGTGAAGTAATTACATTTTATCTCTGCTCACTTTGTGATTAAGTTTACCATATACATACAGAAATGGACAGAGCGGGTTTTTTTCTTGAGTGTTATTTTGAATTTGCTCTTTGTCAAACCTGTTCTTCAGTGTGATCTTCAGCCTCTCTTAGGAATTTGTATTCTGTATTAACCAAAAATAAAACTCCTGCTTATAAAAGAATTAGGCTCAAAACAAAACCTCCATCCAAACTGATCCCGCAGCTTAGATTCCTGCTTAACTTCCCACACAAGGAGCGACTGAACTGACTCCAACAGGAATACTGTTAGCCAGTTGAATTCAGTCTGTTTGGAGATCTCTGTCACACTGAACCTCCAAGGGAGGTAGAAACAGCAGCTCAGGCTCCTGCTCTTCCCATATTTCTTCCTAACTGCTGAGACCAGACAGCAAGGGCCAACCATTAACTGGCCCAGACACAAGAGAGTTGTCCAAGAACATCTCTAGGCATCTCTTGGATGGACACCCACCTTCCTTCCAGCTCTGTTGTTATGAAGGTTCATCAGCGCCCTGGCATCTTTTCCTTTCCGTTCTTTGGCATCCACAAAGGCTCTGGCAAATTTCATGCCATAGTCGATGTTATCACTGCAGCCACCCCAGTCAAAATGGCCCTTGCTGTCCTTGGCAGAACCTTTCTTCTTGGGATCACAGGAGCAGGATTTCAGCTCCCCTTGGCTACATGCCCTGGTGATGGCAAAGACAACTCCAGCAGAGGAGATGGCATGTACAAAAGCAGATTCTCGACTACCTGGAACAAAAGAAGTCACTTTAAACATCATTGGGGTAGCTAGTTTGAGTGGCTGTCCTATATCCAGACAGTTAACCTGGACTTCTTTTGCAGAGCAAAAGATAAACTAGGCTGAAATCACACAAATGCACATTCCCTGGAGCCAGAATTAGTCATGGCTTAAACTTGGACCACTCCCTGGTAAAAGCTCATCAATATAGTGTTAGAGTTGGAAAACATTAATCATTTGTTTCTGATATTGATTAATATACTTTCATGGATCAGTTGTTCTATACAGATATGTGAATAGGACAGCTGGTATTCCTATCGTTTCATGAATTTAAAAGAATATATGAAGTGTTATTTGAGAGATAAGTTCAAGAAATTATTAAATAGGGACAGTAAAACAACATGTACATTGCAAAATACTGCAAGTAACTCTTGAAACTAGATGTTCCTCTCCTGAAGCTCTTGGAACAGACCTTCCTGCTAAAAATGTGCTAGGGAGAAAACTTGGGTGTTATTTTCTGAAAAATAAGTTAATATTAGGTCTTCTGCCTAGAATCAAGCCCGTAACCGTAATTCACACAAGTAAGTTCCATTAAATCAATGGCACCGCTTGTGTCATGCTTGAGGCAGGATTTGGTCTGGCAGCTGTGACTTCTTCATGCCAGCTGCTCTGGCAGCTTTCCCATCTCCTAATCAAGATACTTTATTATACCAGAGATTATCTGAATTTCTAGACTATGCCTACTCATAGGCTACTAGGTACATATTACAATGTGATAATTGCTTTTAATTTAAGATGTAGTAGTTTGCAATACAGAGCTACATTACGCTGCCACAAATCTACTTATGTAATGGGATATTTTCCTACTTTTAAAGTTTTTAGCATAGGAAGAGTGACAAGTAGATTTTTGTGCAATATCTAAGACAACTTTGCAGTGAGAGAGATGTCTTTGCAGGACTTGCAAGCCTTAAGTAATGTTAGCACAGTAAAACAGGACCCCAAAGAAAAATGTTAACTGTGATTTTTTTGTAGAGGCAGAATTACACCATGTAACTTATTATTTAGTATTTCAATTCCATTACCACTAATATGTTTCACCAACAAATGGGCCCTGAACTTCCATGTGCTGTGCAAGCCTTTTGCCAACAGCAACTAAAAGCTTACAAAAGGACTGATCAAAACATGCCTTCCTTACCCTGCCTTCAAAATCAGGCAGAAGTTACCATGGTTTGTTACAAATCACACTCTTTTGAAGACTTATTTCTGAGAAAACTTATTCAGAAATATCGGAAATTTGTAAAGTGTTAATTAAAAAGAAACAATATTGATAGAAGATAAATGTTTTATTTGAGTTGATTGAACTAATCAACTTTGTTAGAGCACTATCACCATTCTATGGCAATCACAGCCTGATCAGGCTCAGTGTAGAGCTCAGAATCCTGATGCTGTCATTCTCTCACATGAGCCAACAGTGAAAACTTCACTTTTGGAAAAATTGCATTTTTACTTTTTATATTAAATAGCCTCATCATTATTAGGCTGTGTTCTGCCAGACATGTTTTCCTGAATATCAGACAAACCTCATTGAAAACCTCAGCCTATGGGCGATGTTACTGGTTACTCACAAATAATTGCTACGGGAACATGAAGCTGGTTACAGGAACCAACCTCTTACCAGGAGCAGAACCTAGCACGGAATGAAAATTCCCCTGCTTGAGTCAGTGTGCCCAGTGTCTGCCATCTTCCTCTCCATCTACACCAGTGGGACAATGGCCCCAGGGTACTTTCCTACTCCCCTCCTTGCAGGCACTGCGCTGCTCACAGCTTAGCATGGTGCTGGGGACATTCCAGGGACACGAGCGCCAGGGCAGGGTCAGGCCCACTGACTGTGCGCCAAGGCCATGTGTGCAGGGTGTGGCACTTGGCGGAAAGAGCTGCAATTACTAAGGGTCTCAGCACGTTTATCACTGGGGTAAGGCCATTCTGACACAGTAACAGATCCCAGCCATTTCTTTGAGTCAAAAGGGCCAGATTTGAGATGTGAAGACTCACTAGATGCCTTAGTCCGACCTTTAGATGACAACACCACCCTGCTTAACCATCTTCCCCTCAGGGTTGGAAGCACAATGTAGTCCTCAACTGCTTGGGACCTGCACAAGCCTGGCTCACCTCTATCTGATGTGTGTGCCCTGCCTCTCTCTCCCCGGGAGCCTGACCTGAAATGTTGCAGTGCCTGGAGGGCAGTGCTGCCCCGGCATGGGTGCAGATCCTGCACCACTCAGACAGCGCACACAGTCCTGGAGGGACTGCACCTGCTACTGTGCTTTCCCGGCAAAATGCTGCAGCGGGAATCAGCGTGCAGGAGGGATTGTCGTCTGCCATCCCAAAGCACTGGGCTCCTGTTTGCACGTCAGCTGCCCCTTTCAGCAGGCCCCACCCTGAGTACTGGTATCCTGAGGCTGGGCTGTGATGGAAAGTCTTCTGTCCTGCTGGCCACATTCTGATGCCTCGGTTTCCCTGTAGGCCTTAATTTGTGAGCTTGATATCCACTATGCACCAAAAAAAGAGAGAAGTCAGGAACTGCAGAGCCAACCCCCTAATAAGCCAAAAACCTACATTGTCTCCCTGATTTGATATAGGTTTTTAAACAATACAGTCCTTCGCGTTATCATATATGCTGTTCCACTGTCCATGAGACCCTAAAATAACTTTGCATTTGCTCTTCCCTTCCTCCTGAAACATAAAACCAAACTTCACCCTTGCTAAGACCAAGGATACAGGAGGATGACCACAGCTTCTCATCGTTTCCGCACACTGCCCAGGAGGTGCCAGCCCCAAAACAGTCCCTGTTACCCTTGTGAGGAACACTTGTACCCTCACGCTGACTCTCTAAACCCCCTTTTACCCTCGGCCCGTAGGCGCGGAGGCTGTATGCCCCACCCAAGCCCGCGGGAAGCCCCTCCCGCATCCCGGCGCGCTCCCCGGGAAC
>NW_008237919.1:461000-461911 GCF_000691975.1 Corvus brachyrhynchos | reverse complement strand
CCCATGTGCGTGCGGGAGGGAAGGGGCAGGGCAGCCCCGGGGGCCCGCGGCGACCCCCGGGCACCGACTCCGCTGGAAGGAGGGTCCTCAGCGCCTCGGAGCCTTCCTCCGGCGGGTCCAGAGCTGCAGCTACCTCTGCCTTTTTGGTGGAAATCCTTTACAATTAGCCATCGACCCTGTGTTCTTTTAATAACGTGAAGCATTCAGGAGAACCCCAAGCCCGGCTATTGTAGCTCCGTGCAGTACTTTAAAAAAAAAACCTTGACAAAAATTAAATTACATCATCTGTATCCAGATGGTCTCTATTAGTCCTGAAACGTTTCGAAAGGTACCTTTCATAAAACCCAAACTTCTATAGGTGTCTTTTGAAGGGATCAAACAGAAGAAAATGTCCTTTTCTTGTATTTTCATTATTTTATACGATCATAAAATCGTTAAAGCCGTGACTTACAAAAAATATATAGTTAAGTGGCATTTAGAAGACACCATGACAAAAAGCCATCGCAATAAATAACATTTATATGGCTAAGGACACAGATAGTCATTTTATTGAAATATGCTCAGTCTGATAAATCAGGCTTTGATCGCACGTCAGCCAGTGTCAAGGTTAAAGGTGTACCCCAGGATTACAAGAAGGGGTTTAACCCCTCTCTTACACCAAGACTTTCCAGTCTGGACTTGTTTGGGGTCCTCAGTCTGAGCGGCAGGTTTATGTTTCCATTCTAACCCGTTTTGCAGCCTGCCTGAGACGCTCCACGCCGACATCAACTATCACTTGAAGCCGGGAGCAGGGCTCTCTGCCCTCTGCCCTGGCAGTTTACAGTTCAGCGAGGAGAAACTGTGAAGGGAAGGGCGGGGGAGGGCAAGGAAGAAGGAGAAAAATAAATTAATAATAAAAAAATAGCGCTGCT
>NW_008237919.1:459013-459974 GCF_000691975.1 Corvus brachyrhynchos | reverse complement strand
GGGCCAGGTCCCCCGCACTGCTGCCGAAAGCCCCGGGTAGCCCCCGCAGTTGCGCTGTGCTTTTGCGGAGGAGGAGGTCGGGGAGCGGGGACGGGGTGTGGAAGGAGGTGCCGGGACCGTCTAAATCCGCTCGCTTTAAGGCCGGACTTTCTGGACCGGAGCAGCTGGCAGCAGCGAGCTCCTCTTTTCCGAGCTGAGAGGGAGAGGCTTCCCCCACCTCCCCTGATTCACAATTAATCCGACCCCACCTTCCCCAAGAGCAAATAAAAATTTCTGGAATTGCACAGCTTACCACCATGAGGAGGTGACTGGTGGGGTCGCCCAGACCAAGACCAACGGAAGAGACCACCAGATCCCAGGGAGAAAGTTCATGTTAGAAACGCTTCGGTCCACATCAGGTCAGTTGTGGGGGGCAGAAGAAATCCCATGAAGCAACAATGACGAGCAGGAGCAAACGCACCTTGAGGGTTACTTCTTTCCCGTGGGTCAAGCGCCTTCGCATCCCCACGCGCGATCGCGGGGTTCACTGATCCCCTGCCGGGAAACGGGGGATGCCGGTTGGTGCATCGCTCTGGACTCCTCTCGGTTCGCCCCGCACCAAATCTCTCAGGCCATGGAGTTCAGCCCCGCTCCCATCCTTCATCTTTGCCCCGATCCAGCTCTTCCCTGCAGTCACGGCAAAACTGAGGAGCTGGTGTGGGCTGCTCTCAGACTGGGTGGGTTCTGCTTTGGTTGGTGTTTTTTTTCCTCTGAAACTCTGATGGATGAAATGATGTCAAGAGACACTGGGGGAAGAGGAGGAGGTAACACCTCTGATTAGGCAAGGAATCTCGAGGAGGCAGTTGCTTTCCAATAACCCTACAAGCAGGCAGTGAGTTCAAACCCGCCGGCAGATGCTACACGACCTGCTGCGGAGCCGGCGGGGGGCCCCGGGGGGCGGTACAAACCCGCAGCGCCGTGG
>NW_008237919.1:443588-458977 GCF_000691975.1 Corvus brachyrhynchos | reverse complement strand
TCCCGGTGCGGGGTAAACACCGCCCGGCCGCCTCCCCTCGACCCGGGCCCCGCAGAGCAGGGCCGCCTTCTTCGCGGGCACCGGCGCCGGGGTGCCTCCGTCCTGGGGGTCCCTGGGCAGCCCCGCACCGCGGGGACCCCGGGCCCACGGGCTCCGACAGGGGGACGGGCTAAGCCCCCCATCGTGCTTGAATCCCGGGAGGGGGTATCCGCTGCCGCCGCGCCCCTCCCCGGCCTGAGAGGCGACTGGCGGACCTTGCCCGAGAGAGGGGCGATGCGACCGGGACGGGACACCAACTCAAGAATAAGGGATTTGGCAACTTTTTCACTTCATGTCATCTCTGCAAAGCCGAGATGTTACAGGGTAACACATATTCCAAACAACAAACCCTCTTTATCAAGCTGGACATGCTCCGCTTCCGAGACACCACTCGTTGGCTGAAAAAAAGACAAATGCCCAAGGGTGCTAAGTGAGTTAGGGACTGCACAGCTCTTGTTACTAGAAAAAGCCTGCAGTTGTCAACTCCAGGTGAAAATCCTGGAAGAGCAAGCTAGGAAGCACCCTTTAAGTGCTGTTCTTCAGGCAGCATATTACAGCCATTCTCCTGTTTCTCGGTACAACTTCTCAAGATCACATAGAACTAGATGTAAGCACAAACCGTTTCAGAAAGAAAATGCAATAGGTAGAATTATGTGAAGTTTTGAGGTGGTAACATTCAGAGACTTACCAACTTAACTTGAAAGCAATACCCCAAATAACCCCCAGAAATCAACACCCAACACCCACCTACACTGCAATGTCAAAACCTTTCAACTGCAAAGACTACCGAGTAAGAATAATTGAAGCTTGGGGCACATGAATGCTTCTCCAACAGCAGTACTCGCCCAGAGGCAACTACAGTTCCTCTTACTAACTCCAGGTCTTAAAAGCAACAGATGAGCATTCAGCATCTATTTGATAAAATGTAATCAGTGCGTAAAAATACACTCCAATTTTTAGCTTCTGGTCAACTTATTTCTCACATTTACAATACACTTCGGATCAATTAGAAGGGCAGAGAAACACCAGTGAGAGGACAGCAAATTCCAGCAGTATTTTAGACCCATACAAACGGAGGCTACAATCCTCCCTGCTACCAGCTTTCTCAGGCTTGCAGTAGAAAGCTGACTTAGAATTTCTTATACCCTTCTGTATTAACAGGAGCTCCTTTACCTGTGGCTACTGCATGAGTGGCTTATCCATGATGTTCTTTTCTTCTCCATAAGTCATTTACCACATCTGCATTCCAGCTTTTTTGCTATTCAGATTCTTTCTCCAAGCCCTCCACAGAAGTTCACCTTGGGTCCATTACTTCTACTAACAACCACACTCATTATAGAGAATGGCAAAACAGGCAAGTTTGGAAAGGAACCTGGGGGACCACACTGGGTTTGCATGGCCAGGTTTAGGTAGGAGGGGGGCTACAGGGGTGGTTTCTGTGAGAAGGTGCCAGAAGCTTCCCACATGTCTGACAGAGCCAATGTCAGCCAGCTCCAAGACAAACCTGCCACTAGCCAAGGTCAAGCCTATCAGTGATGGTAGTTGCACCTATGCGACCACTATTTGATAATGTGAAAAAACTGCTCTGCAACAGCAATTGTACCAAAGAGAGTGTTAAGACAATGTGAGAGGAACAGCTGTGGAGACATCCAAGCCACTGAAGAACAAGGGGGAGACAGCGCCCCAGCTGTCTGGGCAGAGATTCCCATGGTGAGTCAGCCTGTCCCCCTGCAGCTGACAGAGATCCATGGTGGAGCAGAGATCCACCTGCAGTCCGTGGAGAACCCCATGCTGGGTTGAAGGAGGCTGTGATCCTGTGGGACGCCCATGCTAGAGTAGGGTCCTAGCAGGACTTGTGCCCTACAGGGGACCCACAATGGAGCAGTCTGTTCCTGAAGGACTGCACCCCATGGCAGGGGGCCCACATTGGAGCAGTTAGTGAAGAACTGCAGCCTGTGGAAAGGACTCACATTGAAGAAGTTCATGGAGGACTGTCTCTCAGGAGAGGGAGTGCTGGTTCCTGATGCAGCCGTGGAGAGGCTGCTGGCCTCCCTTGCTGCAAGAACAGACTGAATCTAGAAATCTGTAGGTGTCTTCAACAAGTATCATGTGCACAGTTTCTCATACAGTTAAGAAATCATGCCATGTGCAATACAGATGACAGCGGAGTAGCCAGAGCACTGAAAGCCCCATTTTCTGCATACCTTCTGAAATCGAGCTGAGGTTTTTCAATACACTAATGAAAATAATGTAGTTAAACCTGTATTTCTACATTCAAATAAAGACTGTTTTCAGAAAAGCTGAAGGCATGGAAGGCTCACTTGGAAATTTTTTTAAAGAAAAACCCCACCAAACTCTTAAGTAGAACACATCTTCCCATATATACTACAGCTCATAGTACATCTTAAAAAAACTGAAAATCCTTCCCCAGAGATATCTCTGTAAGTCCCACTTCCAGGGACTATGGCTCTATATTATATGAAGCTACACCATTTGGATCAGGATAAAAACTAGAATTTATCAGCTATTAAAACTGTTGAGGATACCCATCACATAATCATCTCATGTCAGTAATAGCCCATGTTGTATCTCACTTCTTTCTCAGTATAGCCCCATTACCTGGAAATGCCTATTTCTGGAATAGGGAAATGTAAATTTTCAAATATACACGTCCCCCTGCCTCCAGAACAAAGAAATGACAATACATGTCTTTAAAAGCAGAAATCTGCAGTTCTGATACCTGTTAGACCTTCAAGGCTTTGTAGCCTTGCTACCTACTAACAGGTATCAGAACTGAAGTCTCTGTACATAAAGATCCAAAGCAATATTTGCAGTACTTCACTAGTAACACAGGAGTTTTATTTGGGAAAGACGACCTGTAGCTTTTGCAGAACAGGTGAAACAGAAGGCAGATGCAAACACCTACTCACCCTTATGAGGAAGTGATAGCTTTGGGGAACACCTGAAGGGGTTCAAAGACAACAAAAGAAAGAAGAATAAATTGCACATGTTAAATCTTGTCCTCAACAAGGCACTTGGATGAAATAAAAGAAGATAAACCAAACACATACTGAAGTCAATGGAGACTATAACAGAAAGCTCACTCTTTCTCAATTTAAGAATACACATACCCCAAACTACTCTTTATTACTTGTAATTGGCTAACAAGAATAATTAAGGGTAATGCCTTATGACAGGTCAGGTACTGCACAAGTCAAATTTAAAGAGCAGAGCAAATCCCAAGGCACAGAAGAGAGACACAGGACACACAAGCCACAGTGTATCTTAGATGGGAAAATTAAAAAAAACCAAACTTGCAGTTCTTTCAGATCTCCACAGGATCACCCAAGGCCCTAATTTTACATAACAGCCTAAAGATTCAGAAAAGGCCATTTTATGAATAGTCATCCCTATGAAAACAAGTTAGGTATCCAATAACATTGCAAGTAGGAACCTCACTGCATCTTTAAGCAACTAGGTATCCCGAAGGATTTGGCCCGAGGTCCAATTCACTCAATCCTCAGCATCTCAATTTGCACTACTGTAGGACAACAACAGCAGCAGGGCTGCGCAGCTTACCTGCTTAATACATGCAAAGCTCTTTAGCATTCTCCTCCAATCCCCTCATAGATGTGCAAATCATTGTATTCTTACTGTTCTAGGATAATGACTGCAATTTGACGACTTGCAGAAGGAGGCCTCACAGCAGGGACGTTTTCATATGAAGGCTCCCTTAGGAGGTGCTGGTGGGGCTAAGAATTCTGACAGTGTAGCTCAGGGGCCAGATGTTGAAGGAAACTTTTTCTTTGCTTCCTGCCCTATCACTACCATATTGTGACACCTTGTCAGAGAATTTGAAAGAGGCACTGCAACAACATGAAAGTGAATAAAGGTTCTTGAAATGCATTGTTTAAGCCTGAGTTTGGAATCCAAGAAGGTAAATGCAATGAATAAAGGTTCTTGAAATGCATTGTTTAAGCCTCATTGTATATCCAAGAAGGTAAATGCAATTTTTTTTTTTCATGATATGGTATGTTAAAATATTCTTTGTTCCTTTGGCTCTTAACATGTCCTCTTCATGCAGCGCAGTTTCTGATCAATCAATTAATGAAAACAGCCTGAAGTGGTTACTCCAATTCCCTTGCTTCTTGTGAGCGGTTTATGGAATTTTGAACACTATACTTGAACAGTGCAGGATGCCAAGGATGCTGCTGGCACAAAACTTATGTTTAACCCAAATGATGTTTACATGTGTGCTTGCAATTGTGACTACAAGCATCAGAAACAGGTGATCCATAAGATAATTTAAAACGACCAAGCTTCTTCCAAACTTATTTTAGAGGTCATCTCCTGAAGTTCAGACATTTGACTCACTTCTGCAAAATCACTTTACTGTAACTCTCACACTGGAAAAAAAAATTACCAGCAACTATCATGCATTACTTTTTCCCTCCTAAGTACTTTACACCAAAGGCATAATAATTTAGATAAATACTGATAAAACTTTTCTGGAGCCGATTTTCTGTTCAACTGCAAGAGCTCCAAGTTAAGCCTAAAGGCCTCCATCTGACCAGATCTTTTCTCCAAATTCATGGAAAAAAAGTTTAAACTTCTATTGTCTCAAATGTCAAGATCTACTAGTGGCAGAAAACGCATCTCTTGAAATGGAAGTTATATTCAGCGTCCTTTGAAGTGGCTTTGTTAATGCAAATTGTCACTTAAGTGAAGAAGGGCAGGCTAAGAAGCAGAAATCTTTTCAACCACTTACTAGTGGTTGAAATAATTCCACTTAACTAATGAGAGAGTACATGTAGGAAACACAGTTTGAACAACAGGCCTGACCACTTCCCCTCCACTACCAACCCCAAAAACCCCAAACATCTTCACCCAACAGAAACTCCCAAAAGATGCTGGGTGTCAAAGTTCTAGTATTACCTGTGAGTCATCCCATCACTGACCAACTGCAATTGAACCGAACCATATTTCAAGCTGATTAGAGGAGGAGTGGTATGTATATAAAAGGTTCTTCCTTTCACAATATGCACCCTGTTAGTTTAGGATTAATTCTAAGGCAATATGAAGAAATAGAGAACCATTTTTAAAATATTTTCTTTTCTATACTTTGTTCGTGCTGATAGAATGTTCACTTCCACTTCTGGTAGATGGTGGTGGTGAATACAGCTTAGCCACTCTGACACCAGCTTGGGAGCAGAAAAAACCAGAAAAAAATCCCCGAACTTATGTTTTGCCTCTGGCTTCATCAATCTGTAGGATGTTCCTGGCATTGAAGGACGAAAGGAGGTAAAACAGTTCCAGTAACAAGGAAACACACTAACACAATGCAATTCTCTAAAACAAAAAAGCAGAAAACAGCAGTAACAGTGATTGGAATAGCACTCAAGTTTTCATCTTCTCCTTACTAGTCTCTAGAGGGAATATGAAAGGTTAAGACTCCACACAACATTTCTGAAAACTTACAGACCAAAAGTTTCACATACCCATTCAGGTTTATGTTTTTTTAGACTCCTTTTGTTTCATTTTGAAAGAATAATGTCCCTTCCAAAATATTCAGCATTTTTACAGATGTTTACTGAAACCTGCAAAAACATAACTAGTTTGAATTCACTTACACCAACTCCCTTTTTTCCTAACATAGCTGGTTTGGTAAGCAGATCAAAACCAGTTGTAAATGTTTCACTGTGGGATTACAAACACCTTTTTAAGTGGAGAAAATATTAAGAAAAAATTTGTAGTGAAAGACCAGACCAAGAAAAAACAAGCTGCTATGCCTTCTAAGGTCTGCATTCTTATAGCTAAGGACTACTATAATCCTTTTAATAGATGTGATGAAACTCTTAATAGAGGTGAGTATCCCTAAGGAAGCAGATTTCAGGCATAATTTAAGTATCATAGTTCAGTGGGAAATGACTTTTTAGGCTACATGTAACAAGATTTCCATCGTTCTCTTGATTGTGAAAAGAAAAAAACCCCACACGTATCTCTCGGCAAGAGAAAAGATCTTTATCAAGTTAAAACTGAACATGATACTTAAAATATTTTAAACTATCCCAAGCCCCAAAACACATCTGCATTATAATTTTAAATACAAACGTGATACATACTCAGAATTTGCTTATGTTCACCTCTGAACAGTTAAAGTAAAAACCGAAACCAGTAATTAGTAAGCAATAATCACAGCTTTATGCTAAAAAAAGAAACGCAGCATTGACAAGATTTTAGACCTGCATTCTATACCAACAATGAATTTCAAACAACAATGAATTTCAAAATAAAACCCTAAGATACTCTTAAGTAACAGTTTTCATTTTTAATAAATTTATTTTTAGATCCAAGTACATACTAGACACTACAGATATGATCGGAAACAGCACTAAAATTATTTTTGGGTTCTCTTTGCTACTAATTTAATTGTAAATAAGAAAAAACCAAATCCAAGCAGTGTTACCACTCCCATTTTTACTAATCTTTTTCCCAAGGTGGCTGCTTTTTCTGGAGGTTTCACTCGGTTAGGTTCATTCTTCTCTTCATGCTGAGGCAGATGTTAAATCCATGTGAAAAGTACAAAAAAAAAAGTTAGTGTGAAAGCTTCTTAAGTAGATTATAAAGCACCCAGTCCTAAGAATCTGCATGCATCTAGGATTGATACTACTTCTTTCTGTCTCTGTTCTACTTAATTTGAAATAAATGTGTGTAAACCTTCATCTTATCTGATATTCAATCATTCTGTAACATATATTAGAAAAAACGAACTGTTCATTTACAAACTTAATTACTCAGCAGTAAAATACTGCTATTATTAGATGCTACAAAAATCTAATAACAAAACAATTGAACTCCAACTGTCAAACATTTTAACTAGAACTTCTGCCATTTAATTACTAAAACAACTGTTTATTTATAAAGGAAGTTAAATACATAACAGATTAGACTTTCTTGAAATTAAAGGAAGAGTGGAAAGTACCTTACAAGTGCCTGCTCAAATACATGCTGAACCTGAGTGGAGCCTTGTCATAAAGGACAGCAGGGTTAGGTTCTTATTTTCTACCTTAGTTCATAATGCTTGGAAGGCCATCTCACTTACTGCACTTTCAAAAATTATATGCTACAGACATGTACTGCTGGCAAAGTCTTGTAATGATTAAGGTTAGCAAACAGTACTGAAGACTTCAAGGGAATTTATACAAACATTTTATGTAAGAGGTTTAACTGTTTCACTTAGATTCACACGTTCACACTAAACGCTTGGGTGCTCTACATTCAAAAGTGCTCCATCATAAATTAAGTAAAACAAAAATGCCTTGTATTAAAGCACTCGTAAGTGAAATTCATAAAACATAACAGGATTTAAAAAAGGAATTGCATTTTTGAAGTAATTAGAAGGCGGTTTCACACAGGACACAAAGATACCATGCTTCATCTTGACAGCTATTAAACCTTACATACAGATAAAGTCAAGTGGCACCAAACTTGGAACCCTCCCAGCCGTTATAACTGGCCTGCATATATAGGAGGCAAATATATACACAATTGATGATTGCATATGCAAAAAAAGGAATAAATAGCTAGTAAGTTCTTTGCCACAGTTTCTACCTCTTAATATATTTGCTGTTAAGTGATTTATTGGGAGAAGGCTGTTATACTACATTAAATTTACTTAAACTACAGGAAATCGAATTAGTAGCATTATACTCAAGGTCTGAGTTCCACATGGCTTCATTCAGCAACAGATTCCTTTCTGACACTGATGCTCCATTTACCCAACCCCAGTGGCCGTTCATTTTACCAGCCTATTACTTAGAATGACCCCATCTGACAAGAGAGTGTCACTGTGTTGGTTTGAGAATGACTGATGTGGTGCTAACATCTAGCCTTGACCTCTCCCACCCTCTTCTTTTGTCACTCTGCAGTTATCTGGGATGCCTCCCATTCAATCCATAAAACCTTAGTATCTTCCTTGTGAGTCAATAATTCCAAACAAAAGATTCCTTAATTAAAAAGTAAGAGTGTAAGTATTCAGCGTGGCATCTATGCCACAGTGGTTGTCCAAGAGCACAGGGATAAATTCCAATTAATTCTTTCGTGCAGTAGAAAGAAAAAGGCAGATTGTGCTTTCCTTTGGAGATTCTCCACAGGTAGATTGTGCTTTCTTTTGGAGATTTTCCACACTGCAGTGGAATATTAGAGATTATTTCTCATTCTGTCCGTGAAAAGGTGGAAGGGGGAGAGAGCAATGCAATGCCCAAGCTAAAGCTAAACAACCGTTGGCAGACCAAGGTATGAAACATTTCCCTGATGGATGCCACATTTGTGGTTGCATCAGGAACTTGTACACAGTATTTAACACCCTCACTCACACACACCCACCTCCACCACCAGGTCCTTCAGTTTGCCAACTTCTTCTCCCAACTTGTTAACACTGCAAATCAAGTCTTTGCAGACTTCAATATAACATTCAGTTGGTGCCCACTGCAGTACCATCTGTTAATAAATACAGTTATTTGCCATAATTACATAATTGTAGATTATAATTTAATATTCTACAGTTAATGTATCACAAAAGATAGTGCCAGAAAATGTTTATAACTGCATTTATGCTGGGTTTTAATTGTATGATTTATGCACAACAAGCTACTACTTCCTAGCAGCCTTTGTTGGAAACTTTTGTCACCTCAACTCTCCTATCAGTAGAAACATGAAGAAACAAATCAATCTCCTGTAGTTGTGTGGCTTAACTCTTTGAAATAAATTATTTTTAAGAAGTGTCCTTTAGAGAAAGGGCATTGGACAGCTTTATATAACTATATAATAACCAAGATGGTTGGTATTCATAGTTTTCATGTTTTCATAGTATTCATAGTTTTCATTTTACAAGGTGGAATAATACACTCTAAATCAATCTTTTGTTTGGTTGAATACCTTGTGAGAATTTTTGAGGAAATGGTTATTCATGGTCTGCACAGGAATGATCAGCTTACTACACTCTTTATTCAACTTCTGAAGAAACTTGAGGAATTCATCTTCACTAGAAAAATAAAATGATATTTTGTTATTTGTCAAATGCTGTAACTTTTTGCAAGCCAAATATTACCTATGGATTTCCAACACTGGCTAGTGAGTTAAACATGCAGTTTCATAACACACAAAAAACCCAGTATCATTTTAACAGCAAATAGTTAAAGACATTTAACACCTTAGCAAGTTTGGTTTTTTCCCCCCTTGTTTGTCCCATTCCATCCTCTCCCTCCCCTACCTTATTTTGGAAGGACAATATTTTTGACCTGCAGCTTACATTTTTGAGGTAGATGCGAGGGAAAAAGTCTGGTTTGTACTTTGGAGCTAGGACTGAAATGACTAGGTTTAGGGTCATTTAAAGCAGAGTGGAAGAAAGTAAGAATTCAGTAATACTGGCTTGGCCCTTGGATCTGCCACTCAGTGCCATGGCCTAGTTGAGGTGTTAGGGCATGGGTTGGACTCAATCTTAGAGGTCTCTGCCAACCTGGTGATTCTGTGATCTGGAAACATAGAGCCTTAAATATCCAATGTTACCTTTTTGAAGAAAATTTTTACTTGGTGTTCAAATACAAGCAGGAAGATAACTCTCAAAATTAGTTTGCTCCATGTCTCCAAAAAGTGGAGAAAGGTATAGAAAAATTTAACAGTTTATTTTCAACTTTAAGTTTCTAGAGCTTCCACATGACACTGACTCAACTTTACCGGAAATGTCAGAGAATTTTAGTCATAAATCATGGTGCTGGCCAGAAACTTGTTGCCATTCACCAGGAAGATGGAAAGAAGGCAAGGAAGAAGAAGATCCAATTGCTTTTACTGAGTGAGCTCTCAAACTCTGGAACTCCTGAGAAGTGTCTGTATCTCCAGTAGGAAAGTTTCTGATAACTAAGCTATATGGGTGAGTAATAGGCAGGGCCAAGAGACAATTACAAGTTCCTACTGCAGATCTTCCTGTTCTGCAGATCCATAGGATCTGAATAAACTAATTCAGACTCTTAACATTCCTCCATTCCCTAGGCAATCTGCTATTAAACCTAAATGCAACATATACCACTTGCTTCTTGCTTCTGAGGGCAAAGAGGTATCCACGAAATTTGTCAAACAGCTAAACTAAGCTACATGCCAATGCAGTGCAAGTATCTAAATGGAGATGGAATTTAGGCCATAGAGCACTTTCCTTCAACTTTGGGCACAGGATCATTAGTGAGTAAAATTTCTGCCACTGCTCAGGACATGTGTGATTTGCAATAGTGCTGAACTGTTAAGACTTTAACACTTAAAACAGAATATACAGAAGTATTAATAGGAATGCTGGAGGTTTAAAACCAATACTGCACATGCTTTTCATGAAGATGCGGAAGTACAAAAGCCTATTAGTTTGTTTTTATAAAATAAACTATTGCCTGTTTCAGAACAATGTAATTGGACTGAGTATTTCAGTAAAGAACACAAACACTAAACATCTGGAGATAGCCTGAAAGTTCCTCCCACATTACTATAGTCAAGCCATAATCGCAAATATTTTCTTCTACTTAGAAAGATAACTTTTTAGCTGGCTGGGATCAGTTAGGGCACCTTTTGTGTTTCATCACAAAGGAAATTATACTTTGGAAATCTGGAAGGACACTCGGCAAATATAAAGTATGTCATGGGCTTGAATCAGGGAGGGGAAAAAACATTTAATCTATCATACTACTTCATTACACCATAGTTCTTTAAAAACTCCCTATTTTCATGGAATTTTATACCTGTTGCAATGACATGCTCTTGTATTTAGAAATGGAAATAATATTTTCAAAAAAGGATCACTTTTAAAAAGAATTAATGGCTGCCAAAACATCAGTGGCTAAATAGTGCTAGACACTCCGTAAGTTTATAATCAATCAGTTCAAGATTTTCTACTATGTTAGTTTTTCTATGACTTAATGACTGATTCTCCTTCTCACAGAATGACTTTGAACAAGTGGAAAGTAAAATCTTTATATAAAAGCATGTAAACATAGCCTAAGATTTTAGTCTCAAGGTCAGATTCCTAGAATACATGTCAGGCAATTTTCTAGGAAACTATGCAGTGCTTGCCATAACTGAAGTGCTGTCATATTTTGTGTACTTCAGTCTTAAATCAATCAATTATTTTCTGGTTTTGAGAACTACATATGATCTAAACCCACACTATACTAGGAATAAGATATGTGACTGGTGTGTGAGACTGCACCAGATACCATGTGGGTATTTTATTGTATTTGGCCACACACGGTGATGGATGATGTTTTATATTTCTCCACTTACTCCCTCTGTTCAAATTTTTAAGCTGCTCTGCTTGAATGTATGTACTAAACACTACTGTGGAACAATCTGAAAAAAGCACACATTTTAACATAAAAATGCATAAAGCTTAAATTGGGCAAAGTCCCCTTAAACTGTAGCTAATTATCGCTCACTGAAGAGCCAACATCCATTTCTAAAGGCACCTAACAGATTTCTGGCCTACCACCTTGGCTCAGCAGCAAAGTCTCTATTTTAATACAAATGGCTCAGATGCTGTTAAAGTACTTAGGGTGTATCCGTATCATACTGGTTTATACCCGCCTGCATGCTGAAACTTCAGTTCTTCAGTATTGCAGGACGTGTCCAAGTTTGCAGGATTCTCTTCTGAAAGTACGCACTTGTTTTGATGGGAGAATTACAGAATCATAGAATAGTTTGAGTTGGAAGGGACCTTACAGACAATTTAGTTACAATCCCTTTGCCATGGGTAGGGACACCTTTCACTAGACCAGGTGTCTGAAAGTTCCATACAACCTGGCCTTGAACTCTCCTAGGAATGGGACATCCACAGCTTTTCTAGGTAACTTATTCTAATATCTCACCACCTTCACAGTAGAAAATTTCTTCCTTACATCACATCTAAACCTGCTCTCCATCAGTTTGAAGCATTCCCCCTTGTCCTGTCACTACATGCCCTTGTAAAAAGTCTTTCTTCGTCTCTCTGGTAGGCTATTTTAGGTCTCTCTAAGGTCTCCCCATAGTCCTCTCTCCTCCAGGCTGAACACCTGCAAGTGTCTCAGCCTGTCTTCATAGGACCAGTGCTCCAGCCTTCTTGGTCATCTTTGTGGCCCTCCTCTGAACTCCCCTTCTTATGCTGGGAGTCTTGGAGCTGGTTGCAGTAGTTCAGGTAGAGTGTCAAGAGAGTGGAGTAGACAGGGAGAATCCCCTCTTGACCTGCTGGCCACTCCTCTTGGGATGCAGCCCAGGATACGATTGGCCTTCTGAGCTGCAAGTGCACATTTGCTGGGTCATGTTGAGCTTCTTGCAGGAGTTGGATTTGATAATCCTTGTGGGTCCCTTCCAACTTAGGATATTCTGTGTTTCTATTATTCTTGTCAACCAACACCCCCAAGTCCTTCTCCTCAGGGCTGCTCTCAGTCGATTCTCTGCTCAGCCTGTACTTGTGCTTGGGATTGTCCTGACCCAGGACATTGCACTTGGCCTTGCGGAATTTCCCACATCCACCACTCAAGTCTGTCAAGGTCTGGCTGAATGGTATCCTGCTGGAACCCTGGGCTCTGAGAATTTCAGCCTATCAGTACTGAGAGGCAGTGATCCTCAGAAGTACACTGTATTCGATCCAAAATCCTGGGAAAAGCTTCCTAAGTTGTGTGATAACACTGAGGTTGTTGCTGTGTAATTAAAACTCATATCACTGGGTGGAATATGTAGAGATGTAGAAAATTAGGTTTAGGGGATATAGGTAATAATAGGTTACAATATGGAGGCTTTTGGGTGTGGATTTGTCCTTCATCTTTTCTCTTCCTTCTTCACAAATCTGAGTGTTCTGGTATTGGTTCAAAAAACTCGCACTGCAGACCATGAATAGATAGTTATTGGATTATAAGTAAAAACATATTACTTGGTATTTCATAATTGGTTAATTTGGACCTTAAAAAGCCTTGGAAGTTAGAACTCTGGGCCATTTTCCACCCTGCCAACTAAGAGGCACATATCATACACCTGTGCTATAGATAAGAAAATAATAAACAACAATTAGAAGAAAAGCCTGGTTGGTGTCTCCTGCGTTTTAATCCAAACTCTGAGTAAAAGAACTTGAAATTCAGAAACAGAGAAAATTAACAGTATCCCTTCCCTCCAGCACACCACACAACTCAGGGTCACTGGCACACACACCGAGGGTGTACTCAATCCCAGTCTCCACGTCACCAGCAAAGATGTTAAACAGCGCCAGCCCCAACACCAACCCCTGAGGGGTGTCACTTGTTACTAGTTTTCATTTGGACATTGAGCCGTTGCCCACAACTCTTGCCCAGAGTGACTATCCAGCCAATTCTTTATCTCCTCACAGACCAAAAGCAACATCAAAGTCTTCCATCAGGACATGAACTCCCTGCTCTTCAGCCCATCTCAGTCTTTCAAGAGCCTCTTCAAATGCCTTGCACATCTTCCCATGTCCTACAGCTCAAACTTGGCATTGTGCTGCAAAAACATAACTCAAGCAGGCCACAAAGTCTCTTCTTCATAAACACAGTTATGGATAAAGATACCAGCACAGCACCAGCACTGGGAGCAATCAGTGTACGAATAATTGGTTGGGAGTGGAATACATACTAGACAGTCTCATGGAACTGGGACTCTAAAGACAACACTATGGCAGGATCACATTATGACACGACTGCTAACGCAGAGTGTCAGTGCAATTCAGTTCCCTCCAAGGCATGGAGACACGTACAGATTGAATTTGAACCCAAGCATATTCTTTGGGCCAATGAACAACATAACTAACAGGGACTCTAGCCTTACAGCATTCAAATAATACAGACAGTTCTCCCCACTGTTTTGGAGAGGGAAGTAATATCTATGACAGTACCAGCACAGCTGCCAGATCACTAGTCAAGAGGGGAATATACACACTTCAAAGAGGCGCTGAACCCTTACTATCTAATCCATTATTAGTAGCTATTCTTCTATAAGTTTGGGAATTAAGAAGAGGAAAGATATGACCATAGAATTTAAACTGAAGTCTAGTTGTGCTTTCCAGAAAAATAAAAAGTACTTACACAAAAAGAACAAGAGACTTCAGAAATCTTAAGGCTCCTTTGTACTTACTGTATCCTTCCTTTTTTATTTTGTGCTGGATGTGGAGTGCTCTAGCAGTGCTTAGGCAACTTATTAAGTTTAATAGCTGAGGAACGTACCTCTCAGCTCAGGCCTGGCTTCCATGGTACTGCACAAGACTATAGTAAAAGTATGAGAGGTGTTGCAGACCTGATGCTTAAATACTATAATGAGAAAAAATATCAAGTTGGAATGGAAATCTGAAGAAGTAACACTTTCTTTAAAAAGTTTCCTTATAAACCTACTGATACACACAATCTATGATAAGCAAAATAGCTTCTAAACTGCTTAATTGGTAAGAGAAAAAAAAAAAAGAGATATTTTGATTATTTTAAAAACTGCTTCTAGTGGAAGAGAAAAACAATGAAAAAATCTGGAATCTAAAGAGAAGAAGCATTTATGATTTAAGATACACATGTACAAGATATTGTATTAGGAGTTGAAAATTAAAGGCCTGTGCAGAAGTTATATGCATCTCTCCCTCCTGCACTTTTTAAAATTGCATCTTACAATCAGACAGATTTGATTGGAAGACTAGCAGAGCCTACCTTGTCTATGCTTCCAACTTTCTTTGTGCAAAACACAGCTACCACCAGCTCTCATAATCCACTAACTCGCATATTCTCAGGAATGTTATGCATTAAGGGATAAGGTGTGAAACACTTTTACCTTTGAGCCACAGAAAATAACACAGTCACCTTAAATAGTTAATATTTCACTTCCATTTCCTTAGATATACTATTAATACCTCATTTCCAGCTTCATAATTTCTGAGATATCTTCAATTTTTTTTTCTTCCACTTGCAGCTCGTGAATAGCATCTAGGAGTTTCTGTTGATCTCCAGGATTTGTAATGCCAATCTAAATTTAAAGAGTAATTCCAAATATTATTTACTTTTAAACTTAACTAGACATAACAGTACCATAACACTCACCGCACAAGCTTCTAAATATTAAGATTCAAAAGAAGTTATTTTTAAGCTATTGCAACCAGCTACAATGTATGTAAGTGACAAAGAAAAAAAAAAAACCACAGAAAATATTCAATGATGCAGAACAAAATGGCAAGAGATGAGGAGCTGCCAAACCGAAATTGCACAGGATACTCAGAAAATCTGTTTAGGGTTCATTTAAAAAAAAAAAAAAAAAAAAAAAAAAAAAATTTTGCCCAAAACCCCCTTTTTTTTTTG
>NW_008237919.1:431364-443402 GCF_000691975.1 Corvus brachyrhynchos | reverse complement strand
AAAAAAAAAAAAAAAAAAAAAAAAGCAGTTTGCCTAAGTACCCCTGTGTTGTTAGGATGTTAGGTTTTCTATTTCAGAATCATCTCTGACAGCAAGATAATGAATCATCATTATGGTGATACAGCATTAACTCAAAGAAAGAGTGAAAACTATCAAATCAGCATAAAATAGAGAATTTTACAGGAAGACATCTTTTTTAACTGAAGGAAAACACAAAAGATATATACTATGTAACTGAGATTCTCTAAGTGATGCCTAGAACAGAAAACACTGGCAGCTGTGCTATCCATCAAGTATCTCAGATTGAATTTTAAGTCATATTTAAATCCTAGGCTGAGAGTTTTCTTGCAGAACACTTAAAGAATAGTTCATTTGTTAAAAGGGAAATGCTTCTGTGGCACATTCAATACTTTTCCTTGCTCATATCTGACAGGCTGCTGTGCAATGCAGGACTTCTGGTAGCAGCAGCCCTAAGATGCTCCTCCACACAAGCGAAAAACCTCTTGACTTTGTTCCTAAGGTGCCAGCTGAGTATCTAACTCAACAGGAGTAGACCACTCTGGCATTTGAGACAGCAAGGATCTTAGAGTCTCCAAAGCTAGGCTGTATGGGACCCTCACTGATATTCTGAGGACTTTAAGTTACCTTCTGCACCCTCAAAAATCTGGAAGATGTTAGTGTTTGCAGTCTCCCAGATTCCTGTCAGAAAGAATTTTGAATAAACAGTTGACAACCCACATCAGATCGAAATTCTAGGGAAGAGATAGTGCCTAGGGAAATGCTTGCTTTTCTCTGAGACCCAGTGTTCTGGCACCCAATGTTCACTGTGACTGCATAAAACTGTCCTCCAGGTTCTCCACCAATTACAGGTAACAGGTAACTATGGGCTCACAAGTGTGCCTTTAAACATTTCAAAACCATGTTAAGTTTATAGACAAGTAAGTTTTTCAGCAATGCAAAATCCCAACAAGATTAATCGGGAATTTAACTACATGTGTCAAGAACTTTTGAGTTTCTAACAGGTTTCTATGGGTACCTGAATAAATTTTACTGAAGTCTTTTCAGCAAATATCACTAGCAGCTTTAAGATAGAAAGATCTGGGTTTCCTATAAATAATCTGCTTCACTTGTGTTGAGCTGTAAGTTTGCTCAATTCATTAGTTCTCAGGTTTGCCTTGTGGAGCCCTATCTGTAATGAACTAATATTTTCTTAAGGCTTACAAAGCATTACAGCAGTCATTTCATCATGGAGAAGGAAGCTGATTTACACAATAGCATCTTGAGGATTAAAACTATCTTATTTAAAGTAGGGACTATTGTGAAGACTGCCTTTGCTTTTGACTCCACCTTCTCATTCCTGAAACCAGCAAATCAGGATGCAGCTTTCTGACCAGAGTATCAGGAAGATGTTGCACTTTGTTCCTCTAGAAGTAAAATATCATTTTGTTTTTCTGCAAACGGATCACTTAACACCACCACATCTTGAAAAATATGTGTTGGGAAGTACAGAATGTGATAAATGTCACTATAGATAAAGCCTTCTACCACCACAGTAATTCTGCATTTGGAGGTAGAAGGTGCAGAACCAAGAGACGGAAGGTTGATAGATCAGTCCAAACTACTTTCCCATTTCTAGACCATCTCTGCAAGAACACGAAGTGACCCAGAATCTGACTGCTCATGCAAGAATGAATGCATGGAACAACCACAGTGCAGTAATCCCTTCTTGAAGGATAAGTGAATTTTTAAGTTGGCGTTGGTTCACTTGCACTCTGCAGTCCAAATTATGCAAGTATTATTGTGAAGTGGCCATGTTTAAGAACGCGAAAGTGCTGTACAAGAACTTCCTTATATCTGTCAAACAGACTATAAGCACTCTCAATTTTAGCCAGATCAACTCTAGGAACATCTATTTTATTCTTTACTTAAATACATACAAAGCAGCCCCTCCAAATCCAAGCCCCAAGCTCACACTCCAGCATGAACGTGACAAGAGGTGAATAAGATGGCCTCAACACATGAAAGATGATATACTGCACAGATAAAACCAGTCAAGCTATGCATAAACTCTTGTATCAATGCCACTTTGCCCAAGTAACCACTAATTTTAATAACCTGACACATTTCTGTCAAATATTAAATGCTTTTTTCAGGGAGTAGGGGCAGAGAAATGAGTCCTGGAACTGTGATATAGACCAGATAATTATCTAATTATGTAGTTTAATTTCTGGATTATATTTTGAATTTTGATGTGTCAACTTTTCATTATACATTCTCAAATCCAAAACAGGATGACAATTTCTCTTATTCTAAACTAAATAAAATGTCAGAAGAAACCTTTTTAGTCCTAAATGCATCCAGAAGCAAAATTACTTCTGTTGCTACCTTATGAGAAGAATGCTTAAAACAAAACAAAAAATGTGAATGTCATAAGTAGTAGACAAAAACCTCCAAATGTTGAATAGACATGTCCCAGTATATTGAACACATTTTTTCCAGAATGGAACAGTTTATAAGCTTAAGGAATGCAAGGATTTCAGCTTGAAAGACTCATTGTTTAGGCTCTGTTGTAGAATACAGATAAAGATATTTACAGAGAAAATATCTTCCTGATATTGTTTGATGGAAGAAAGCATATCATGTTAATGACAGGATTTCTCCCCAGTTCCCTGGATATAAAGCAGCTTGGCTCAGAGGCATCCGTCAGAGGTCATCATTAATCTTTGTAGTAATAAGATCCAGGCTATTTAAAACAGCTGGCCGTTAGCTGAAAGTCTGCCATCACAGTAAAAACTTTCAACTCTGAAGTTACAAGGAAACAGATTAGATTTGTTCTATCAGCAGCATGGGGAAAAACCGTTAGCAGAGCTCTAAAACTAGACTGCATCAAGAATTTAGGATAACTTACGAAGTGCTAATAAGCCAAGAGTGGTATGTCATTTTTTAACTTCTCAACTGAAGACTCACTAATTAATTTATGTCCATGCACAAAGGATGACTTATTTTTCAGGAACTGTTTCCTGCTGTCGTAAAGTTAAGAGCCAAAGCAATTCAATTCTTACAGATATTATCTTCCTGTGTAGAAGCAGCTGATCCATGTAGTTATTTCAGTTTGTTCAAAGCTTTGTTTGCTTTTAGAACAGGGAGCCTCAAACAATTTAGAACACCGAAACAGAAGGTATGATTTTGAGCGAAATTACACCTCTTTGGAGAAGGAACCATAAAGCTTAGCCATTTACTGAAGTCCACAATTGTCTCCTCTTTCCCCAATGTTTCCTGGACACAAACAAGCAATGACAACAATACCAAAGCAAGTGATCATTATTAACATACACTCAGACAGATTTACCACTTATTGCAGTCATGACCAACACAGCAGCTCACATAGTAATGAGAAGAAATCCACAAGAATCTCCTTAAAGGACAAAACTACTATCAATAGGAGCTTTAGAGTTCTAAAAATCCCAGGACACCAGGATGCTGTCCAATGACCCTGAGGCTTCAGAAAAGCAGCAATATCAAAACACACTGACATGCCTTATAATATTTTGTCCTAGATGAACTCTTAAAAATCTCTTCATTGACAAAGCTCCCTGTATGAGCACCCCCTGAGAATACAGAATTACTTTTGAGTTCTGTCAGAAAAATTAACTCTACTCAGTTTTAAGACAAAACGTCAAGCAAAACAATCCTTGCTGACATCCACTCTAAAGGAATACAACGTTGGATCCAGCTGCTAGAACACACGCCTTGCTGGTACCAGGATAAGGAGAAAAAAAGCTGACACTAAGGACATGGCTAGCACCAGTAGCAGGGAGCAGTCTTGAAGCGGCTGTTTTTACGAGGCGTCTTTGGAATCCCAGACCAGAGGTTCCAAAGCTCCCCAGTACAGAGTGCTCAGAAGAATCCCGCAGCCTGAAGTACTTATGTTGTTCCAATGAGACTCCTATAATTGCATTTTATCATAGCATCCTCCTGTAAGCACAAAGTCCTTTCATTTCCCACAGGCAAAATTCCAGCAAAGACTAATGAAAAGCAACCACCAATCTCAGCTGAGAACTGAAGCCTTGCAGTAATGCATCACGTAGTCAAAAGACCAACCTTTGCAAACAGCGAAAGACCAACCTTCCCAGCTGCAGTGAACTGTAAGAAACAAAATCTTCTCTTTTTTCCCTTTTTTTTTTTTTTTGGGATACAAACGTGTGTGGGATATGAGATTCTACAATTTAAGCAATTATAATGTAAGACAGCTCTTCTTTCTCCAACAAAAATAACCACCTCACAAAGGAGGACCACACCTATAAGAGTTGTTTAGTATTATCTACTGTTAATTCTAGAACTGACTTCCTTTCAGAGAAATCAGAATTAAAAACTAAAAATGGTAGCAACTAAAATATAAACTGGAACTATTTCCTGCTCCTGATCAATCACTGATCTGTGAAATTACATACTTCAGAATAAGCCTGTCTATATTAACATTAAAATTCAAGAAGTTGCAGAAGATGCTGAAAGAATTCTTGCAAGGTTAGACATTTATAATGAGAAGTTAAGACATTAAAAACATTTTAAAAAGAGGACAAAATTAAATTAAGCTATAAAGTAGTAAGCTGACCTGTATTAAGTCATCTTTTTGCATGGTCAGAAGTTGTCTTAAAGTTATATCTTGTTCCTGTATAAAACAAAGGGGTTTCTGACATCAAAAAAGAACTTCAGAATACAACAGTTTTAACTTGATTTTCTTCCCTGTTTTACTTCAGTTTTCAGGAACAAAACCAGCTACAAAACACCAATATTGAAACAATGAAAGACCCATCTAGTTTAGAAACATCCAGTGTTGTGATTAATGCACATAATCAAAGAATCCAACTTAGTCCATTGCAGTTTAACTACCCATTTCATAAATAAGTTTCTGTTTAAGAAATTTATTTGAATTAATATATTAATAGTGATATAACCTTTTTATTATGCAGTAGGTTTATTTTGCTTTCACTGATTACTTCACAGGTAGCAGATATACCACAAAATTACCTCCAATAATCCTCTAATGTGTTCTAGATCAAGACCATGTAAAAACACTTCCATATCATCAAAAGTTGAATAGGAACTGTAAAGATAATTAATAAGACTGTAGTTAAAAAACAGTGTAAATTTGAAAAAAAAAAAAAAAAAAAAAAAAAAGACATCCAGAACAAAATGTTACAGAAGTTACAGAAAAGCTTGGGAGCAACCTGAAGTTGCACACACCTGCTGATGACAGAAGTACCTTATAAGCATACAACTTAAATCTATCAAAAATTTATAGATGTTTTTTCTGTCTAATAAATTGAATTGAACCTAAAGGGGATGACTTTCATACATAAAGGTCATTTTAAGTCACAAAACATTCCAAATGAACCTTAAAGCTGGGTCACAAAAGCCTGAAAAACGTGGAAGTGGGGTTAAGGAAGGTAAGTATTCTTATCAGATAACATTCATATTAATTGGATTCAGCTCCCAACTGGTATCCTTCTGGTTCCATTTAAGCCAAAAAAGGTTATCAAGAAAACAGGACCATCTGTAATTAAAGATAGCAGAAATTACTCCATCAAGAAACTTGTCAGAAGACTACTGTTCAGAAGGTAGACTGAGGAAGTAGTAGTCAACACTGAACTGCAGGTACAGAGTTTAACATTTATAAACAAATATAAAACATCAATTTTGATTCCCTGTTCTACCAAGGGGTTTAAAAGTGTAAGAGGAAAAATAACTAAACAGCTTTCAACAATCAGATGAACTGTAATGAAAAGAATTAAATTGAAGAGCAAATCCAACAAAATCCTGAAAGGACTACTGCATTTGCCTCAATGAATCTTTGGCCAAAATCCCGAGTTATGACATACTTTGCTCTGTCTTGTTTTAGGCCCTGAAATAAAGGTCTGCCTCCTCTTCCCTTCAAAGACTGAAGGAGCATCTTGAGTGCCACCACACAGCATGTACAGGACAGCCAGGGAATCAAGCCCAGTCAGCATGGGTTTAGGAACAACGGGTCCTGCTAGACCAGCCTCCTTTTAAGACTAGGTGACTCACCAAGCAGATGAGGGAAAGGTTGTGGATGTTGTCTATCCGGACTTCAGTAAACCCTCCAATACTGTCTTCTACAGCATTCTCCTGGAGAAGCTGGTAGCTCAGTTAAAACCTGGCTGCATGCCCAGGCCCAGAGAGTGGTGGTGAACAGAGTTACATCCAGATGGTGGCCAGTCATTGGTGGTATTCCCCAGGGCCCAGTGTTGGGGCCAGTCCTGTTTAATAGTTTATCAATGATCTGGATGAGGCGATTGAGGGCACCCTGAGTAAGTCCACACATGACACTAAGCAAGGTGAGAATGTTGATCTGCTGGAGGGTTAGAAGGCTCTGCAGAGGGATCTGGACAGGCCGGACCAATGGGCTAAGGCCATTTGTATCAGGTTCAACAAGGCAAAGTGTTTGGTGCAGCCCTTGGTCACAACAACCCCATGCAGTGCTACAGGCTGGGGGAAGAGTGTCTGGAAGGGGGCCCAGCAGAAAAGGACCTTGGGGTACTCACTGACAGCTGAACATAAGCCAGCAGTGTGCCCAGGTGGCCAAGAAGGCCAACAGCACCCTGGCTTGGATCAGAAATTGTGTGGCCAGCATGATTAGGGGAGAGATTGTCCCCCTGTACTCAGCACTGGTGAGGCCACACCTCAAGTTCTGTGACCAGTTCTGGGCCCCTCACTACAAGAAAGACACTGAGGGGCTGGAGAGAGTGCCCAGAGAAGGGCAACAGAGATGGCGAAGGGTCTAGAGAGTGAGTCCAGTGAGGATAGGCTGAGGGAGCTGGGGTTCTTTAGCATGGGGAAAAGGAGCCTCAGGGGAGACCTTATCACTCTACAACTGCCTAAAAGGAGGCTGTGACCAGGTGGGGGCTAGTCTCTTCTCCCAGGCAACTAGCAACAGGACGAGAGCTGACACAAGGGAGGTTCAGGTTGGACATCTGGAGGAATTTCTTCACTAAAAGGGCGGTCAAGCATTGGAACAGGCTGCCCAGCCGAGTCACCATCCCTAGAAGTGTTTAAGAAATGACTAGATGTGGCACTTAGTATTAAGTTAGTTGACATGGTAGTGTTCGGTCATGGGTTGGCCTTGATGGAGGTGTTTTCCAACCTAAATGATTCTAGGATTCTAAGAACAGAATCTGGTGAGGCTTTGTCTGAAGTACTCTGAGACTACTTCACTGTGAACCATTACCCTGTCAACTGCCATCAGCCCATCAGCCAGCCTAATGCTACAAAACTAGAGCATTCCAAATCCAGCAGGAGCTGGCTAAGCTGGGTCAACCTGACCAATCAGAACCGACTATGGGCACTGCAAGGTGTCTTTTTAAGATCACACATCTCAAGCTGAAGGATGAAAGTGGATGGTTTGTTGAGGACTTCTTAGCCAAGTTCTTGTACAAAATCATATCCGGGATCTCTGAAGTTGCTGAAGCAGGTGCTGATTTCAGGCACAGGGCACCTTCAAGCCTCAGGGCCAGGGGCACAGTCTGCCAAAACTTCCAGAGCTTAACTGGTGTTCATACTTAATTTTGACACTCCAATTGATTCAGGAAAAAAGAAAAGGGCATAGCCCTTCTTGGTGGCAATGAAGCTGAAAACAGGCATTCAGTGAAAGCATCAACAATTTCATATAAAATGATAATTTGGTATTAATATTTAATATCAAAAGATAACCACAGAACAAGGAGTGTGCAACAGGGAAGCATAAGAACTTAACAGAGCTGAAATGAGCATGCTCTTTGTTTATATTACCAAGGAACTTTGTAATCTTGAAAAATTGATAGTACATTAATATACTTACTGTGGACTCTTGGTAGCACTCCAATCTAGACACATTATGTATTAGAACAACTTAATCATTGATATGAACAAATATAACCTCTTAGGAATGTTTATAAGCTAAAATTACACTATAACTGTATTTACCCAACTCTGTGGTCAGAGACAGCTGTCAGAAATTTGCAGATAGCCTCGTGCTCAACTGTTTTATGGTATCTCCCTTGCAAGTGATTTGCAGCCAAAGAGAGCAAACTAAATATCTGGAAGAGCCAAAATGAATTAATTATTATTAAAACACAAAACGCATAAAAAACATATGGGAATAGCATTACAATCAATTACTACTTACAGGGAGCATGAAACACCTGCCAATTCTCTAAAGCATATATCTATAATGAAAAGTTGAAACTAAACTAAGAGTTTCTCAATTAACCAAATTCTGGCACAACGATGAACTGACACAGAGCACAACAGTGTCTATCACGTGGTCTAAAAAAAAGTCTGCCACTACAGAAAAAGCCAAACATCAACACAGTCATTCACTTTTGCCGCTTGTAGACAAGAGTTCTACATACTCAGTGCAATAAATTCTCTAAAGGGCACAAGGCATATGACTCTTTTCATGTCTTCATTTCCAGTGCACATATAAACATAACACTTACCAATTTACAACTGACAATCTAAGTTAACTATGTCTGACAGACAGGGATTCTTTCAACTGATTAAAGAAGAAGCCTTCTGCTAGGCATCACTATGCAGTACTGATGGATTCCAGACATTGAACTGCCTCTGTGCGGGTTTTGAGATAGTTACAAGAAAATTCAGCAAAAGAAGTAGAACCTCAATAAAGCTAAATGAATGGTGAAACCACTTTGGTGACTAGCCAGTTTTATATACATACACAAGTACGTGGATTGATCCTGGCTGGCAAATAAGCCCCTACTAAGGCCAGCAGGATGGGGGAGAATGAGAAAGGTAAAAGTGAGAAAACTTTTCATGGACTGAGACAATACAATTTGATATGTGAAGGGGAAAAAAAACCAAACGCAAAAACTAAGTGATGCATACGCAGGCACCTACCACCTCCCTACCAGCAGACCAGTGCCCACCCGCTCCCCAATTTTATTGCTGAGCATGATGCTACAGGGCATGGAATACCCCTTGTGTCAGCTGGAATGAGCAGCTGTGCCCCCTCCCAACCTCTTGCTCACTCTCAGCCTACTTGCTAGAGATGGGGAGCAGCATGAGAAACAAAGATGGCCTTGATTCTGCATAAACACTGCTCAGAAATAGCTAAAATCCCAGCGTATTATCAACACTGTTTTTGGTCACAACCCTAAAACACAGCACCATACAGGCTGTTTGGAAGAAAAATAACTCCCAGTCAAATCCTGAATAATACAAAAGAAAAATATTCTCCGTCCCAGAAAGAGTTTCTGCAGACATAGTCTATATGACAGCCCCTTTGGGTTGTCAACAGCCTCAAGAGCAGACCCTGAAGCTGGAAGAAGCTCATGACCATTAAATATCACAATACCATCTGCAAGACTTTGCACCAATTGTGTGAAAGTTAGCACTAAAGGTCAAGAGGCAAGAGCCATCTCTCAAGTGTGCTGAACAAGTTGTTTATCAAAGGCAGAAAGCATTTGTAACCCTTTTCAGTAACCTGAGCTAGCAGATCACTGAGCCTCAGACACAGCTCTTGCTAGTTTCCACTGACAGCTCTGTGCATAGTTATCATTTTTTCTCCTGCCTAGCCCTTGAGTCTGGCAGGGAAAAAAAAAAGAGGCAAGAAAAACAAGCTGTAAATTACAATTCATAAGACTAAATTATACATTTTTGAACAGCCACTGTAAAAAGCCACATCATTGGTAAGAGTAACTCAAAACAAAATACACAGGAATATGGTCTGACTGATTCACCATGTATCATCTGATACAGCAGTAAACATATTTATTTTAGGAGAATACATGTTGTCTTCAATAGCTCTCTACATTGATAATTAGCGGCTGTCCTTTCCATGATCTGATAGCCAATTTACCTTATCTTATACCTTTCTTTGGAGAATAGATTTTGAAAACAGCCAGTACCAACTCCTCTTCTTTTTGGATTTAGTCTTTTCACCTCCAAACTCAATGAGAAACTATACTCTACAAATCAGTTTGATACCTGCATTCTCTCACGTACTTTGGCAGATAGGTAAAAAACAACATGTTTTTCTACTTCTCGTATCAACACTGCAAACACGAATAATCCCTTGTTTTGTATACTCATCTAAAGCCAATGATTCTGAAAGAATAAAAAAAAAGGTTTCCAAAACACTACTATATAGCCTTTACAGCCCTGTGAAAAGCTATAACAGAAAATAGTCTGTTATAAATGTAACAGCACTAGTATTCAACTAGCTGCTATAATGTAGTTATTAAAGTAATACTTCTACAGAAAATTATACAATTAATGAACATATTTTTGAGGCAAAACACAGAATTTGCGTTTCTAAGAGAAATGAAATACCTCTGAATGTTTATTGATTTTTGCTAGATCTGCTGCTGTTTTTTCATCCTTTGTCTGTAGATTTTTGTCAGCTCCAAGCTCAAGCAACTTCAAAATTACACTTCTATGTCCATGCTGTGCTGCCCATATTAATGCCTGCAAAGAACAACCTTGTTTTACCAATTTTACATATGGAGCAAAACCCAATAGTTTCAATCCATAAAACACAGCCCAAACTGGAGACAATTAATGCAAAAGGATCTCAAAGTGGTGTTAAAGCAGAAAATTCTGAGGAATATTTCTCAAAAAGCTGTATTTTGAAACAAGCTAGTGGGTATTTGCTTCTTCAATTTTTTTATCATTAAATACAACACACAAAATAAATCACTTACTGTATATCCATTTTCATCTTGGGCATTTATGTGTGATCCATGAGCAACAAGAAAAGCAACAACCCGAGCATAGCCTTTTCTAGCTGCATACATCAGTGCAGTCATTTGTTTCCTGAAAGAAAAGGTGCCAGGTGAAAAAAAGTATGTCAAAATGTAAAAAGAAAAAAAAAGGTGGCACACTTCTGTTTTCATTTAAAAAAATAGTTTTAAAAGACACAGCCTAAGTGATGCATTCTACATACAGATTAATTTCAATCCAAAGTTTGGAAAAAATATGCAGTTTCATGGAGGGCAAGATATAAATCACAACTGAATACTTAAGAGAAAGAATATTAAAACAACAACTATGTTCATAAATGCAAAATCCTCTCTGGTGGAATCAGTGTAAGCAAAAGAATCGCAGGTCATACAGCTCTTACTGCTGTGCAGAGGCATGATGCAATAGCAGAGACACCTATTACCAACAGTCAGGACCACCCCCACCCCGAGTACACCCAAGAGAAGTCTTCGCCTAAGAATTACATATGCAGATCATACTGAAGATCTTAACTTTTCAAGTACTAAAACTAAACACAATCATAATATTTTTGCCCTTTATCCCATTTTTGTCTTCTGTTCCCAGAAGTTGCACCAGAGAAGGTTCAGATTAGATATCAGAATTTTTTTTTTTCCACTGAACAAGTTGTTAGGCATTTGAAGAGTTGCCCAGGGAGGTGGTAGAGTTACTGTCTCTGGAAGTGCCCAAGAAGGGTCCGGATGTGGCACTTTCGGATACGGTTACAGGTGGTTATGGTGGCGCCAGGTTGATGGTAAGACTACATGATCTTGAAGGTCTCTTCCAATCTTCCTGATTCTATGATTCTGTGAAGGGGATCTGTTGATACCTTCTCTCCGACATAGATTACTGTTTCTTACAGTTGCTGAAGGAGTACTTAGACACCACCCTTCCCATTACTCTCGTTTTTTATATCCCAAAACCATGAGGACAACAGTCTACTGATCTGTCTTAGGGTGATTCATAATGATATCCCATTATCCCATAATCATCTGCGCCCCAAAATGGTTCCTGTATGTTTAAGACCCTGCAGCAGGGGACCTCGTGCGTATGTGTGGAGGTTGCTTTTGTGCAGGAGTTTTTAGAAGCTCTCCAGCAAGGTTTCTCGGGGCTCTTTGCAGGGTGGTATTTGCATCGCTGGCTGCTTGATCTTTGCTCAGGTAATGTTTTTTCTTTCAGGTTTTGTTTTTTTTTTTTCCCTTGGCTCAGAGAAGAAGCAGTAGTGATCTTTGAGCTACCTTGAGGGTGAATTCTGCAGCTGCCTG
>NW_008237919.1:422907-431331 GCF_000691975.1 Corvus brachyrhynchos | reverse complement strand
GGCAGAAGTGGAGCAGAGCCACCCTGCTCCAGCGCAAGCCGCTGTTGACTATGCCAAGTTGGGGAGGGGATGCACTGAGTGGCTCCAGCCCAGCTGTTTCACCTGCTGTGCCCACTCTGCCATGTCTTGCCATGGGGAAGCTCTTTGCCTGCTGCTGGAATGGCTCTGTGAGGTCCTGCCTTCCAGAGAGGGACCTCATGCCATCTTGTCACTCTGTCCTACAAAGCCAGAAGTCCTCCTGCCAGGCCCATTTTGGGAACGGGTAGTTTCCAGCATTTCAGGTCTCTCTTTGCTCCAGTGGGGCCTGAGGTCTAGCGGTTTGATATCTAGCAGTTACTTACTCTTTTTCCCCATGCCTTTCAGCACTGTTTGTTAATAAACCATTGTTTTTTCACTTTCATCTATTAGTATTAATTTCTTATTGGTGGAAAGGGATTGTTGGAATCCTTAAAGGAAATGACTCATTCCAGAGTGCTCTCCTTTGAATTGTCTCAAACCAAGACATGATCTTACACTTCTAGAGATGTTTACAAGATTAAGCCATTGTGAAATATTACTCAGAAGTTTCTGTTTGCAAAGTATCTTTCCAGATGCCTGACTCATTCTTTGGTGGAATAAGATTGCAGAATTCAGGAAAAAAAAAAAACGTAGTATTGGAGGAGAAAGATTGTGGCGTTTCTGGTTGCTACTAAGCAATCAGATTAAAGCTAAAATATTTTACTACTGTTGTTTAATTAAAATCTACTGTATTTTAAAAAGCAATAGTTTTTCATGAAAAATATTATGTATTGCTTGTAATGTATAGCTCCATGTCAAAAATCTGCTTTCTAAAGATTATTCTATTTTGCTAGGATATACCTGAGGGGAGGACTGCTCTTCCCAATACTGGGTTTCTTAATACTAAGTTCATCGACCACTAGAGGGATCCCAAAACGCGTATGTCTTAAAGCAACTGCCTTAAAATTCCTGCCTCCTTCCAGAGAGCATTGCTAGAACTAAGGCTTTGCACATCTTTCCTTGGTTTTGATCATTCATACAAGGATAATGTTTTGTCTTATGAAAACATAGTTAAAATTGTACTGAATGAAATCCAGTAACATTACAAAGGTCAATTACACAGAGATAAGCAAAATGAAAGGTAACCAGACCTTCAAGACACACAACCAACAAAGTAAAGGAACCTGGTAATGACACAAAAAGACTTACATCAGTCCAGAACTAATTCAGTTCATCAACACTACAAAAGCAGAAGTTCTGGCTGAAAGTGAGGAGACATTCCACCACAGGGCACAGCCAAGCAGCAGAACTGGTTGCACAGAGAAGTTTTTTAGTCTCCATCTTTAGTGGGTTTCTAGACCAGATGGCAACCTAACTCAATTTTACAACAGAGGTAGCTTTAAAGAAGTTGGACTAGAAACCTCCTGGAATCCCTTCTGACCTGAAATACCCTCTGAACCTATGAAGATTACTACAAAAATAGAGAAAAACAATAATCTCTCTCTTCAACTTAATAACTGATATCTGTGTCTCACTATCTCTATATGTCTCCATAGAGATAGCTACACAGAGACATATACAGATATTTGTATTTTAAAGAATGAGCAGAAGCTGATTATATCCTAATAACTTGTAGCAACAGAATTCAAACTTACTTGCCCAAAGTGGACACTCACTCCCACGCTTAGTTCTTTTCAGTGGTAGGTAGCCTTTGATAAACTTCCCAAGTCATCATCTTTGAAGTATTTACATTTGACTGCAAAACCAGTGCAATCATGCCTGATTTCATTTTCACTTCTCCTGCTCTCAACCTTTTTTGTTTTAAATTTTGATACTATTTCACAATTACTTCCTGCTTTTTCAAAGGAAAAATACTAAACAAAAGCCCTGAGGCTACAGAATAGTTTTTTTCTCCAAAGATTATGCTGTAGTTACAGCTGTACAGTACTGCAGGCAAGATATCTGAAATCAAGACAACTCAATGATATTAAAGCCACTGAAAAAACTTCTCCATTTGCAAGTAAAACTCAATAAATACAACATTTAAAAGGTCCATCAATGTGATTGTGCAAGTATGCCATTTTAATGCTTGAGTTTTAATTTCAAAGGCTACAAGCTGTTTCAGGATGGAAACATACAATGCTGCAAAAATTTGCACCTCTACACGTGAGGGGGTGCCCTGAGCCATGCCATGAAAGCAGAGTCCATTTACACGTACGGCCACAAGAGGGAGACGAGAGCATTGGGTAAAACAAACCTTGTTTTCCTAACCCTGCAATGAACCCCCACAACCACAACAGCAAGCTTTAACATGGCAAATCCATTGTTTCCTGCTCAAGCTGAAGAGAAACTAAATGTATTGATACATCTTAGTGCAGTCTAAAAATGTTCATAGAGAGTGTAGTGATAATCATCCAGACAGAAGAACTTAAGAATCCTTTCATTATTTTGAGTAACCGCTGTGTTTCAGCAGTCTGGCTTGCAGATGACCTTCTTGTCCAAACACCGATTATTACGTCCTTTGGTATGGTACAATTCACATGACATTTGTCCATATTGAATATGATACTCAAGTCATAGTCAGTAAATAAATAAAATCTTAAAAGGCATAGAAGCAATTTAGTAATTAAACATCTAATTATGTTTGCTTCCAGCTTTGCAGCACCTACATAAGAAGCAGGGTCTCCTGCAAATGAAGAGAGATTTTTGTTTTTATCTTTAAAATCACAGAAAATTCTGAGTTGGAAGGGACCCACAAGGCTTATAAATTCCAACTCCTGGCCCTGGACATGACAACCCCACGAATCACACCACATGGTTGAGACCATTGTCCAAATGCTTCTTAACCTCTGTCAAACTTGGTGCTATGGCCATTTTCCTGGGAAGCTTGTTCCCATGCCTGACTACCTTCTGGCACAAGACCCTTTTCCTAATATCCAAAGTAAATGTCCTCTAACACAGATTTGTGCTCTAAGTCTCCCTGCTTTTATATTAAGACTGGAGAAAAAGACAAAATCAGAAGCTTTTTCAGTTTTTAGGGCCATCCAAAACTTTGTATGTGACATGTACACAAAGATACAACCAGAAGTTCTTACAGGCTCACTTCACTCTGTGCAAAAAATGGGGCAAAATTTAAATCACAAGAAAACAAGCTAAATAGATTGGCCCTACTACCCTGAAGCCTCCTACCCTGGATAATCGGGAGCCATGACAGAACTGGTAAGAAAGTTTCATCTCCTAGATGGCAAGGTATCTGACTGAAACATGTATTGAGTAGCTGTTACTAAACTGAATCTGTGGTGCAGAATTCATCACACCTGACAAAAAAACATGCTTATGTTTAGGATCATGATCTTAAGCAAGACGAAGTTCACCTTCCTGGAAAATTTCCTAAGAGGAAGGATAGGAGATGTCTCCTATTGGCACAAAGGTTTCTTTCCACTGGGGAGACATCTACAGAAAATTCAGTATTTTCAGCTGGTAATCTTGACAAGTTGTAAGTCAAGTCCCATAACCGGATATATGTTTATTAACTAGACCAGTGTATCAATAATACTAGAAAAAATACAGCAGGTAGAAAACAATTTTACCCTGAGTTTAGTCTCAATCTTTTCTTATTGAGATGCCAAAGCAAGGAAATGATGCTGCAAGACACTATTTTAGTCTATTGATCTGTAAACTGAACAGTGCTTCAGATAAACAGGAAGCATCTTCAAAGCTTTTGGAGCCAGTTTCACCACTCCACTGCTGCACATTAAGCCTGGAACTGAGAAATTAAGCGGCAACAGTGTGGTCACAGCAACAGAAGATAATCTGTTTGCCCATTTTCTGGCAAATGAAGTGGGAAACCCTATATAAAAGTAATACTGGAAAAACATACTTTAGTATAACCTTAAGAAAGCACTGCAGGTTAAAAAAGGTTTTTAAGAAACACTACTTAAAAGATTTCCAGGCCTTACAAAGGGATAAAGTATATAATTTACATTTTGGAGCAAGAGGAAGGTGAATGACATGAGATAAGCAAAACAAATTTCTCAAGGTAGCATTCACTTAAATGAAGCATTCAGGCTATAGTAGCTCTATACTGGCTATTCAGAGCAGTGCCTTCTTGTTTCACCTAGCCATTACTCTACTTGTTTGACTTTCAAAACCCTTTAGCTAGCACTTATGCTTTGATACACTACATTCTCATAAACAAAACTGTTTTTACAGCTACCAGTACTCAGTTTCCAATTTTGATTTGGCAAACATATCCTGTTATGCTGCTGAATACTTTCTTTTCAGTACTGTATCCCGTTGCAAAGAAACCACCTGCCTACCCATTCCTAAACTCACCTTCTTTCTTTGCATTTCAAAATTCAGTCTCTTTCCCACTAGTCCTTCCCTACTCCACACACTTAATAAATTAGACCCACCCCCTCCAAGTTTCTGTGCATCACCTCCAGACCACATAAAATAGAAGAGCCTACTGGTTGCCCTGACAGTGCAACAGAGAAAGGATAAACATTAAACCCCGCCTTACATGAACATTTAAGTATTCTACTTTGCAGTCACACACATTCCAGTGGTTGGTGGACAAAAGAGAAGCTTCCTAGCATCATCCTGGTTCTTACACACTGAGAAAGCCAAATAATGAGAACCTTACTTCTTAACACCTGCGGTAAGCTGATCACACAGGGAGTACTTTCACAATACTCTCAACTCACTGAGAGTTCTGATCGCTCCCACAGAACATCCTGCTCGCTCTAACGAAACAGGTGAAAAGGGACTGCAGTGCCACAGAGAGGGGCTCTTTGATCCCTTATCGTCACATAAGGCATTTTATTGTGTTTCATTCTCATTTCTGAACACAGAGCTAGAAATCCATGAGAAACAGCAGCTGCTGCCTCAGCAGACCCAATAATGGTGTGGCATGCACAGATGTCAAATACTGGAAAGGCATAAAGGCAGCTTGAAGATTTGAGATGACAGGGTCTGGATTTTTTAAGTCTCTGCTTTTATTTGGCACAAATATGACATTTCTGATTGCCACTTAATTTATCTTTTCATTTGAGAAAGACTACTACTGCAAAAGTGAAAAAGCCACAACTGTATCTTCTGGATGCATGAATAACTCATGTTAGCACAAGGTCTAAGGACACAAAAAGATAGTAAATAAATATTTGTATATAAAGATCAACTATGCAAAACATACTCTAAGTTTATAAATAAAATTTAAAAATTAGAATTCCTACCTTGTGTCAGCATTCATACTTTCTTTTCCCCCAAAGTTTAGCCAAAAGCCTGTCCAAATGAAAATGTGCAGCTTTGCACTCTCGCTTACATTTTCAACGCCCAAGACACAGTTAATAATTCCCCTATTTATTAAAGCAGATTTTTTATTCTAACACCCAGCTATCTGACAACAACAACATATAATTATTTCAGAGTATGTAGCTTTCTCTTCTCTCATGAACAATTTCTAGTCTCTCTGGTAAAAATAAAAGAATGGCACTTAAATTTGGTACCAGACATCAGTTGCACTTCAGCAGAACTCTGTTTCCTCCTTGTCTACCAGTATTATGCTCACAGTGAGGTTCAGGGCCTTGAATAGTTGAGTTCTACTAAGGAAAACCAAAGGCCTCCAATTCTATTCTTTTTACAGAGCTACTCACTCTATATATCCCAGGTAATGCGATGAAAGAGGTGTGGTATAAAAAAATTCAGTTAGTTGAAAAACCAGTTGACCTAAATAGCATTTTTTTTTAGCAGAGGCAAAATAGTTTATCCTAGGGTCAGTCCACAATTGATTTCTTTTTGATGTAAAATGAAACATTTCATCAGACTGCGCAACTACAGACATCTCACAATGCACTGCTTCAAACTGCTCAGACACAAAGTTGTAATTGAAGAAGTATGTTATTACTTGTTTCTAAAAGAAGCTTAATCTCTTAATCAGAATTATTCCAGATTGCAGTGGAATAAATATATTTTATTCACAGAATTTTGTTATCCACAGGAAGCACTCTGTGAAAAGAATATAGCCAGATATCCACAAAAAGCTCGAAAGTAGGACATGAATTTAAATAAAGAATTTAACTTCCATTTTTATGCAGAAGAGGCAATATGATTTAGGAAAGGCAGAGGACATATTTCTTGCTCTTATACTTCAGTCAAGTGAATAATTAAGATTAATTTATATTCTGTTCAGTTGAAGAACAAACTTACAATTTGATAAAGCTGATCACAGTCTTACTTACTCAGATTAACAACTGCACTAAGAGATGTAAGTATCTGAGCACTAATCTTTTCTTATACAAACAGCAGTGAAATGACAAGAAGTATGTACACTTCATCTTAATCACCAACAACAGCTACATCTATAAACGTGTCTCTGTATAATAATACTATATTTTGTACTGTGTTCACACATGTGGGGTTTTTCGATACCTGCAAGTAAGGTTAGGGTCAGCATTCCTTGATAGAAGCAGTTCCACAGTGTTCAAGATGTTCTCCTCAGAAGCTTGTGCAGTACATGCTGCCATCAACACAGTGTATTTATCTGTTTGGAAATTTGCAGTTAGAGAATTATATATGTAAACGTAACTACCATGCTAACTCAGAAGTTCCTTTATAAGTCTTTATATTTGCTAGAGTTGTTAATCAGGTTGACACTCCACGATATTTGGAAATGGCTAACAATCTTGTTTTCCTGTCTGTGAAAATCACTACAATGATCAGCTAAGACAAAGGCACCTGAGGAGATACTCAGAAAGATGTGAGTGAAACACAGTGGTAAAGCATCTATTCCTACTGAAGTTTAGAATACTTTGAAAGTACCCTAAAACTACAGGAGTTCAACTAAAGATCCTAATTTCTCAAAACGCATTCCACACCAGTAGATCCACTCCCTGTTCTTCCCCTCCAGTAAAAGGAAGTAACTGCTGACAGGAAGTTAACTGCAATGGATAGAAAAAGGTATATGCACTGTATTATAAACACATAGGACACCAGTTCTGGGGAGAACAGAGGCCCATACAAAGGACAGTTCAAGGAAAAGGGCTTTATGATAGGTCTTAAGGAGGAAGAATTAAATTTATTAACTTACTATGGTCCAGTAGTGGCAGGAGGAGTATTAAAAGTATTGGTTTAGATGTAGATTTAAAGAGCATCTACACAGTAGGTAAGAATACCAGCATATTTACTACTCCAGCTCTGCAACCAGCTGGGTGTTACATGCCACCCTACCTCACAAATCAAAAATGTACAACTGCTGTTTGCCCACAGAACACAGGAGACCTCCTTTCCCATGATTACTATGGTTTCCATATGGGAAACATAACACTTTAAAGACCTTAGCAAGTTATTTGGCCCCAGTGTCATTTAGAACACTGCTATTTGAGTAACTGCCCATTTTGTTTATTGCACAATCTGGTTCACAAGCTCCAGCATGCCTTCATCCATTTAAGAAGTATAATAATAGCTGTACTTACTTCATATCCTATCAAGAGTTCCAACATATTTTCTAATTTTCTTGTAGAAATTTTTGAATTGTATAATTAACATCTTCATTCTTTAATGAGGTCAGATTTCATTATATATAAACACGAAAAGTTTGTTACGTACTTTACCACCACTGCTCTCACCACTTCTTGCCCTCCACCTCTACAACATAGTTCTGCATTTGAATTCACTTGGTTTTTTAATATACCATCTTTTAATTTTCAGCTGCCTCTTGAAGAAATTACTTGATATGCTGACAAATATTTACTCAAAATGTTTAACCTGGTTATCAACCAGAACATGAATGGGAAGATGGCAAGACTTTAAATAAAGCACTGTTAAATATCTGGGAGGAACCTGCAGTTATATTTGTATTTATATATATATATATATATAAAAATATACTGTAGTATCTCAGGTAGTGATACAGAGTGGGAAATTAATTTCTGTTAGCCTACCTATAGCTCATACATGTGAGCAAGAGACAAAAGGGAAGAAACACCTTGGAATTCTTAGATTTCTCTTTTGCAGAGAAAAACTGCTAAAAGACTGCAAAAAAGATGTTTATGTTCACACCAGACGAAAAACCCAGCAGATCTGGTGAAATTATCCCTCAAGGATGCAACATTTTGAGCCCATCATATGATATATTAGTTCTTGTCAACTACCAAAAAGGGTAAAATTAAGTAACTACTTATAAAGAATGACTGAAGAGTGACTCAAGATGATTAACAGTATAGCTATTTATTAGGATTATAAGCGTTAAAGGCTAATTATTATAGGATCACTTGTATGACTGCATGCTGACGTAAAAAAGAGCAGGACTGGTGAGATTTAGTATCCCCTTAGGATACCACAGCTTTACTGAACACATGGGGCCTGACCCAAATCAATGACTTGCAAGACTGCTCCTGGCTGGACAGTACTCTGTAGTTACAGTTTCCC
>NW_008237919.1:392218-422660 GCF_000691975.1 Corvus brachyrhynchos | reverse complement strand
CTACACAGTCTAAAAGGGAAACAAGCCAAGAAACCTGATCCTAGCAAGGTGCCACTTTGGGCAATGACAGTTGGTCACACAAATGAAAAATGCCATGCATTTGGTTACCTGGTCAGCCTAAACCATTGCCCATAGCAGTTTTTGCCCCATTTATAGCTTTCTGCAGCCATTAACAAGGAGCAGGTATGAGCTGTAGGCAGACACACAGAAGTTCTCCAAAACTGGCTACAAGGACAGTGATTAGAAGAAGGCACAATTGCTTTTGGTGCAGGCAATCTACTCTAATCTCACACTCTGATCAACTGCTAAAAGGTTAGAGAAAATTTTCAGAGCTAGATTTGTACCATCTGCATTTCAGTCTACTACTACGGCAAATACTGGCAAGTTACTGGAATATATGATCACTGCTTTTATGTACTTGGCAGTATTGTGGGATAAACATTCCAATGCAATGGAAGAGTTTGAAAATAACCACAATTTAAGTAGAAAAAGTGTTGTTATTAGGCCATAAAAATTGACAGAAGAACTGATACTACTTAGAAGCTACACTGAACTCCCACAGAAAAAGATGATCTAGTCACACACTGAAGAACAGTTTTCTTAATAGAAAATAGAAAAATGGCACTCTAGTTTTAGAGAAGTCCACATGAGTTTCCCACGGACTGGAAAGCTATTCATGTTGTTTGAGATGGAATCTGGTTTCTGCATGTACATAGTTCATAACAGGATCAAACAAAGGAAGTTTAACCTGTACAACTTTATACTACAATTTTTGAGCAAGTACTTCCAAACACTTTTTAAAAAAGTATTTGGGGTTTGGGAGGTGTGGGGGAAAATGGACTTGAGAGATAAAGAACAAGAAAACGCATCAACTGATTCCAAATAAATTCCAAGTACACAATTTTTACTTCAAAACTACTACTTTTCCTTCAAAACTGTGAAAGGTAGACCAGGTCCCAGTTCCACTGCGAACTTTTGCTTTTTTTACCTACATATGCAAACGAGAATAAGGGTAGGGACAACGTCTGGTACCAAGCATTACCAGCCAGTATTTTTCATTCCCATCTTACCTATTTCAAAACATGCATTAGCACCTCTGTCCAGAAGAAGACGTACTATTGCAAAGTTAGCCACACTGGCTGCACACATCAGGGGAGTCCATCCAAACTGAAAGTTAGTTTCTATGCTGATTCCTGTCAAAATTTAAGAAATTAATATCATAAAACTGCATCAAAACAGACATGCTTTTTATAAAACTTACTCTCAATATGTATCATTACAAAGGTTACACCCTGTTTGCATTTAGTACAAGGGAGAAAAATCTCTTAGGGCATTTTCTTTCTTTTAATACATCTTTATTTAGAACATCAGAAAACAACTTTTCAAACTGACTTAAATGAAGTCCAGTTCTCAATCCAAGGAGTTAAGTACCACAGAAAGACTACATTAAAAAACCTCAAACATTTAGCTGCAAAAGTAATTTCACATAAGCACACAGAATCTGTTTTCTCTACTTTGTGCAATAGCTTTCTTAAATCAAAATGAAAAATTTTGACTCTTGCCAAGCCAAGAGGACTGCTGGGGAAGCCAACTGCTTGCCAGACAATTAGGATTGCAATGTCTAGGGTTTCCTGCTTCACAGCTCCGTTTATTCTCTGTCCTGCAAGACAGTTAGCTAGCAGATTTGCGTTGGGTACTAACAAAATATTATCTCATTAAAAAGGAGAAATAGGAGACTATGCAAGGTTCAAACACAATCACCAGAATTGTTTGTTACTCTTTACAAAAGCCACAACGACTAAAATGGCTAGAAGAATGCCAGACAGCCCAGCCCTCCCAAATGCACCAAGAACCAAGTACCAGACTGAGATACTCATCTGACAGCTTTCTAATAAAAACCTCTACGCATTTTTTAATCCTTCAACAAATATTGCTTCCTCTAGAAAAGTTTCCATCAGCTGGTTCCATATTAGTCCTATGGTGACTATGGATAATCAAAAATATTTCTTTAGGAAAAAATATTCTGAAAAAACCCCCAGAACTATCCTAAGAAATTTGTGACAGTTAAGCTACATGCATACTTTTTCATGCAAAACGTGTATTTTCCCTGTCTTGGTACTATGTCAAAGATGTGTTCAGTGTAGCAATATAAAATCATCAAAGCTGCGGGACTAACGGGTCACTGCTCTTGGATTGATTCTTTAATTTCTTAAGATCACTAGAATTGTAGAATCAACAAAGAGGTAGCAATTCAATGAAAGCCATGTGTTGAAGCATTCTAACATCTGCAAGCCACAAAATTTACAATCAAATCTCCTTAGCAATGTATACATTCTAGCTGCAGTTAATGTCACAGCACACTGGCCTGTCTGCAGTGTACAAAACTTTTTATTAAAGCCCATATAAGTTCTACAAGGGGAGCCAGCAAATGCTCCTTAGCAGTCATATCAGAATCTCCTTGTAGTCACTTCAAGAATCTAGCAAGTCTGATATTCAACAGCCCACTGAAGTATACTAGTAAGAAAAAAAAGCCAAAAACTGTCACCCTGTCACCCTTAAAAAGTCTCTTTTCCTCATAAGAAGAAAAGCAGTCCATGTAACTACAGCTCCCATCTAGAGCTTCTCACTTTAATACATATCAGAACAATAGCGACAAATGACCTATTTGGCAGTTATATAGAGACTTATTAAAACTCTTGAGACGGCATTTCCCTCAATGCTTTCTTTACATGCATAGCAGCCAGTATCTGCCATGATGCTGGTGCTTTTTCTAAATTCTAGAAGTAGAATGGTCTATCTGGCAATATGTTGTTTGTCCTGCACAGTCTCCTACCATCTTGGTAATGACTGCCTTGAAGTACCACTCAGTGTGACAGTCCCAATACAAACAAGCTGTAATCCCGGAGGAAGACAAAGAAAGGACAACTGAAACAGGAAAAGTCATGTGGCTTCTTGGCTGTATGGTTATAGGAGTTGTTGATTGAACCAGAAATGTCTCACCTTGGTGACTACTCAATAGTTCACTACATGAGCTGTTATTGAAATAAGCAGTGTTAGTTCAGCATTTAAAATGGCCCTTAAGAAATCCTATAAAACAGTGAAGCCCAGAAAAAACTTTTTAGTGAAAAATCAGGCCAGATCCAACAGCCAGAGAGAAGTGAGACTGCTGCAGCTCCGCAACCCCAGGTCCAACCCGTATTGATGCTGAGCGTGTACTCCCAGCAGGCACACACACCCCCACACATCCCACTGGCCACAGTGATCAACACAAACAGAGCACTCTTATGAACACAGCAGCACCAGTATCATCCTGTCATCTATCCCCTCCAGCTGCTGGCATCACAGACACATGGGCCTCTGACCTCTGGTCCCACTCCTGTGACTGGCACGGCTTTCACTCATTCCTGTCTCTACAGTTGCTTGGCCCCCAGGCACAAGGACCTTGTACTACAGCTCTGGGAGTCCCTTGCTCCGAGTCTGTAATTTGCCTGCCCATGGGCTTCTCTGCTTCTCTGAGACTGTAGAGGTGGGCCTGTGATAGGCTACTGGCTTCCACGATGGGCCTGGAGGAGCTGGACCAGGGTATTATTTGGGCTCCCCCACCTGCCATTATCTGTGTTCCTCTGTAGGTATGAGCAGAGGAGCTTTTCAGTTACATGGCCTCACAAATTACAGCTAGGAGACAAACCAGATGCAACATTCTTCCTTACAATCTGAGTTACAGATAAATATCTTCCTATTTAAGCAGCAAAGGGGAGAAATACATTCTGGCCACAGACAAGCTCTACAGGAGAAACTATGTGAAGAATATGAATAATAGTGAAGCAAAAGAACAGCAAAGGAAGAATTACATTCTTTTTGTAAGTATTACTGTTTCTCCCATATCCCTTTCAGGTACTTTCTTGACTGTGGCTAATAATAGCTATGGTAGAAAGGCTTTTTTTATAGAGAAAAATGTAACTCTGCTAAATAATTCCATGTTTGACACCAATATGACGTCTGGACTTTCCTTCAGTTTAAGAACAGCTCCTAGTATTGGAATCCATTCACATTCCGACACCACTTACCTGAGGGGAAGTTCTAAAATGCTTGATTTTCTAAAACTTTTCTCTAGTAGAAGTATTGATTTCTTTTAAGTCTGTCAGCACTTAGGTCTGTTCCCACATTACCTTAAAGCTGAGCCATATTAGAGCTGCTCATGTCTCCCTCTGCTGGGCCACCTATGGTGGTCACCTGACTCAGGGTTCAGAGTCCTAAACTGGCTGAGAAATTAATTCTCACACACTAAGCATCCTCCCATTACTGTAGTTTACTACTACTTTTAATTCCCTGAACTGGCTCACAAAAGATGAGATGAGATGAGCTCCAGCACTCATTCAAAGATATAAATGGAACAAACTGTTGAAGGAAAACAGAGGATTTTACTCTAGTTATATCTTTAGTCAGAATAAAATGTCATGAGGTCATAACTTTTAATTCCATTTTAGGAAAAGGAACACATGAATTATATGGTGTCAAGTATTTTACTCGTAAAGCAGACCAAAATGTCCAAGTCATCTTTAAAGGTGCTAGTTGCTTGCATTAATTTTTGTGACATGTACTTCAGAAACTTTTTCCTAAGTTGCCATTTAACAGAAGTGGTAAGGAAAACCACTGTGCTTGTCCATCTCCTAAAGGAACTCTGTAAAACTGCCTCAGCATCAAAAATACTAAAGCAACACCTAACCAAGCCAGAAGACAACATGGTCTCACTCCACCTATAGGAATAGCCCCAGCTGTTGCTAGGAAATCCACCTCCAACACAAATCTTGAGTTTGGCTGACTGCTGGTAGCGAGCCTCCTACAAGCTCCACCAAACATACATTAAAGGTAATTCTGGGGACAAAGATTTAATCAGAGCAGAGATCCTCTGAAGGACAATGTTACCTTTCTTCAGAAAAACCTCTGTGATAGGCACTGTGTTCTACTGCTTTGCAGAACAGTACTGCATGGGTCAGAATTTACTACTGATCCCATTTTAAGAAAATTATATATTCTTTTATGATACCGCCTTGTTCATTTCAGGAGACAGGAAACTAGACTACGTGAATTCTCAGCCTGAACCTATGCTCTTACAGAAACCTATTATCATCTTCCAACAGCACAGAACTGTCCACTGCGTAGCAGGCATCAGCACAGAAAGTGAAATATTGCTGTTGGACTGCAGTACAATTAAAAATGGATGGTGTAGCAAAACAATTGAGCAATCTGATGCACAGGCATCACTAAAAACTCTACCCGTAAATAAGAACATATTTTCTCAAAGCAAGACAGATATATTTCACTCTTGTACTGCACTTCTTGTGTTGCAGTCCATGCAATAGTTTTGCTTAATTTAAAAGGAAAACCATTCCCCCATTGTGCTGAGAAACAGTTGGCTTCTAAAAGGGCAAATAATGTCATTGTTTCTAAACTCAGAAAAGCCCATTGCTAACCAAGAAACTACTTTCTTTCCTAAGACAAATTTTCCTCAGAGAACAAGCTCTTGTTTACTATATTCTCCTTGCTTGCTGAAGCAGAACTTCCTGACAATTATCACTAGGCAGGTCAACTCAGCTATGCAGTTTCTGATTGCCCTGGATGCTTTAGTAAGTGATCCAATCTTCCTAACACTGATTAACAAACACATTAAAGACAAATACTGAGTAATAGAGCAGGGAAAAAGGCTTTCAGTGTTAAAACAGACTACTTTTTAGTGACAAATGCCACATAAAGCCTGCTAGACCTTTCAGAATCACAAAATCTTTGTTCAGTTCATGTTTCCAGGACAGCAGTATTACATAGGGCACACACCAGAAACTTAACAGTGCTGTGAAGGGGAGGGGAAAAAAAAAAAAAAAAAAAGAAAAGGAATTTCCAAACTGGGGGAACATTACAATAAAAAAGGCTAGCCTCCCCTTCTTACCCCATTCTGTACAACCTTCAACACCAAAGACCATCTTCTGAATTCCCCCCCCCAATTTAAACCACCTCTAATTCAGTGTTTGTAATTGCTATTTGTATGTTAAAGATGCATCTGAAAGTAAAGAAACACCTTATTTCATAGCTGAAACATTATAGTTTTCTCAATTTTCAGGGCTCCTGACTAACAAAAGAAACATAAATTAGAAGGAATGGGCTGGAATACTGAATCTGAGTCACTCAAAAAGTAATTTAATCTTTCAAAATAATGTGTTGAGTCTATGTAGGAATATGTGAATGTTTCCAGTAAAGGATATAAAGTCTTATTTTAAATGAGAATGGTTAGTATTCTTGCCGAGTGCAATTAAAAATATTCAACTTTGTAACCAACTTTCCTCACCCGAGTTTAAGAGTTCTTCAATTAATGACACATCACCATGAAATAGAGCCTTCTTTAATGCCTTATTCTTGTCCATCTGCAACATTTGATCCAACTGCTAGATAAAGAGAAATTAAGTCAAAACCTGGAGACTGTTTCAAGGCAAAAACAATATAGCTTCGTTTCAGTACAAAAGCACTAATAATCTCTGAAAGGACATAGCACAAAGGAAAGAGCAAGGTAAAACTTTTGTTCTTCCATCTCTGTAGATCTGTTCAGGGTCTACTATAAAGCCTAAGGTTTAAAATCAATTTTTCTGAGAGGTTCCATTCTCTGAAAATGGAAATATCTTCTTTCTCAACAGACCTGCCATCCTCCCACACTGCTCTCAATTTTTCTTACCGTAATTTGATTTCAATTAAGATTCTTTTTCATCTTATGACACTAGAAAAACTTTGCAATGCATTTAAGTACCTTTTTTTTTTTGTACATTTCACACGTTGTGAAGTACAACGTTAAAAAATACAACTATCAATATGAAAGTTTGAGCTCGAGTCAAGGGACCTCAGTGACCAGCTGTCTGGCCTAGCCGCACAAGTCCACTGCTGTGAAGAGTTACAGTTCCTCTGTCATCCTAATTCTGTGGTGACAGAGGCATTTGTAGTGCTGCACCATAAACGTTCTGGCTGAAAAATGCACTGACCAAAAGATTAGTTTATGCATCAGACAGTTGCCCAATTGAAGTTCTTTTCAAAAGCATCATAGATTTGTTCTCTATTAAAGCTTCAGATGCAGCTGAAGATTGCTGCTGGAGCTATCTCAAGTCTACTAAACATTTACATACAGTGGTAAGCAGAGGATTGATTATTCACTAGTTTCCTTAGAGACAGAAATAGGTATGAAACAAAGTTGTCTTTTGTCATAAGTTTTTAATTCCCAACATTAAAACTTAGAAATACACAATTTTTACAGCACATTGTACCGCATCTTTCCAATAACTTTTGTAAAAACTAACAAAAGTGTCTAGAGAACCAAGGTGAGAAACAGTCAGTAGAACAATTTAGCCCTATTTTTATTCTACTCAGACAACAATTTTCAAACAAGGCACATCTTTGGATAGGAACCTCTATTTAAAGATCAAGGCCCCTAAAACACTGGTTATAACCTTTAGCCTGAGACTTCAAGAATTCAGTTATACTTCCATTTTTCAATTCTGGTCATGAGACAAACCCACACTTAAAAGGCCTCACAGCACCTACCTCACACTAATGGGTACTTCACACCTGTAAGATGCAGTAACACTACTGAAATCTTCAAGTTAGCAAGAAACATTCTCAAGAGATTTAAGATATAAAACAGCCTTACAGGCCTCTGGCCACTTTCAAATTTACTCTCATGCTGAAATATGATTAGGACTAGGGTCTGCTAGTCACGGGGAGAAAGCCCTTTAAAATAAACATTGAGGGTTCATGCAAGAAGATAAGCCCCTACAATTCAGGTTTCATTTACTGGATTGAGGGCACCCCAGCATTACCCTGGTGGGAAAGAGCCTAAGAGGAAGCAGCAGCCGCATCCTCCTCTGAGACCCACTGCGCTCCGCTCCCCTCACGCTTTCAAGCCGAGGCCGCCCCCCACCCCGAGCCGCCCGGCCACGGCTGGTGGGCGCCAGGCGCAGAGAGGCTCAGCCTCACCTGCGGCTCCTGCCGCACGACGCCAATGTCCCAGTCGCCATCGTCGCTATCGCTGCCCTCGTCGCCACCCGCCACGACGCGGGACGCGCACACCACCGCGGCCATGCCGGCCCTTCCCGCCCGCGTCGCCTCAGGGCGGGCGGGTCACGCGGCTGAGGCGGCCACTTTCCCGCTTTCCCGCGTGCCCACGCCCCGCCCCTCAGGGAGCGCCGTGGGCGGGCAGCTGTGGCCGGGGAGGGGAAGGGGAGGGCTGCGCCGTGCTGGCTGTGGCGTCACGGTGCCGGGTACCAGGAATCCCTGGCAGTGGTACTGTAAGCACGTGGGGCTGTGACACGGCGCACTCGTGGCTCCGCTGCTGTGTGGGTGCTGGGAGACGCAGCACAGCCATGTGTGAAGTTGTGTCTTTAGATATGTGGCTGATGTATGCGTGTGGAGTCAAGGTAAAAGATACGGCTTTCTCTCTTTAATTGCTGACGTCATTAACATGCTCTTTCCACGCCACCTCAGCTAGCAGCAGTCAGTGGCGTCACTTACACGTGGGCACACGCAGTGTCACATAGCCCGAGCCCGCGGTGGGGACACTCGCGTGGGAAAGCTGAAGAGCAGCCGCGCACAATGAGCCAGACTTTCGACCTCCAGCCTGGCTGCATGGGGCATTACTTTCAGAACTGTGGTTAGAGTTCTTTCTAATGACAGACAGTAATATCTTATCTATTACGAGGTTCGCGTGTATGCTTTGAAGAACAAATGAGGAACGACGTTCTGTGTTTCATCCACAGGCAATATTGCTCTTTGAGCTCATCTCAGACCTTGCCCCAGGCTGAAACGAAATTCAGCATCCACTCGCAGAAGAGGAGTGTGGTCTTGGAGAAGAGTACAAAATGGTAAGTGTAGTCCTTGTGCCCATGGCACTGTAAAAATGTAATTTTGGGAAGTTAATTTTAAAGAAAAGATACCCTTGATCAGAAAGTGTCCGTGAAAGTTTTCTTATTTATTGAGTTAATTTTTATTGTGTCACTTTTATTTTGTTTCTTGATGCAATGCAATGTATAAGGCAACTTTTAACATGTTGGGATTTGCAGGTTAGCTAGGGTTATGCTCGGAACATGCTAAGTGCTATAAAAATTGCACTTATTGCAGACCTGCATGGTCTGCATATTTCAATTCAAAATTGAAATTTTTAATAGCTGCATTTTCTGGATTTTATTTGCTTGTCTGTTAAATATAACAGCCTGTTTGCATTAAAGTATAATGAAAGTCAGATTATTAACAACAAGGAACTCTGGTGTAAGAAGTAGGTGAACATGTTAAATGAATTCCCATGAGAGAAACTTCCAATACTGGAAACTTGATAGAAATGCAAACCCCCTTCTTTTCACACAGCCTCTGTAGAGCAAAGGTTGCTAAAAATGAGTCAACTGTAATACGTAATTCTATATAAAGGCTTAGCTTTATATGCTTATTTTGGGTTTATCTGTATACAGTAAATCTCTTTTTAAATTATTTTGGTAATGAAGATAAAATGTTTACCATGTGTAATAATTCAATGTTTTTGTAGGCATGTCAGTTCTTATTGTAACTTTTATTCTCAGTTTTCAGGGGTTTTTATTACTGGCCTGAATATTTCTTATGAATATGTCTTATTTTTCTCTGCAGAGGAAAAGTTGAATTTATGCCATTTTTGTGTAGCTTCTTTGTATCTGTATTGAACCTGCAAGTACTTGACTTTATAATAGTCTCCATAACTAGAATCAAACTTCTGTCTTGTTATTCATTTGGCTTAGCTGTGTTCCTGAAGATGGACTTGCTAGTAGAACTTATATCCCCAGCTGCTAAACTCTAAAGACGACCGTGACTTTTTACAGCTGGCATCACATGTTCCAGGAGAGTTATTTCTAACTGGCGCTGCTACTATCAATAGATTCATTACCTTTAATACACTACCAATTGTTTAGTATTTGACAATTGTGATATATTTGTACTGGTCCAGGTTTCAGAGTTGGAGATGGTTCGTTGGTTTGTTTGTGATTTTTTTTCCTTTTCTCTGCATTATATCCCATCCGAATAAAAATGTCACAGCAGAAACGTCAAACACAACCTGCATGCCGCTGCTTCCTCAAAGGGCACCACTCTTTAGGTAGGTAATTTTCAGTAACAGGCCCAATAGTGCCCAGTGTTAAAAAAAAATCCCAACTCCTTTCAGAGGCTCACAGTGTAGAAGAACCTTGCAGCCAGTGTACTCAATACCTGTTTCAAATGTGAACAAGACAATCATGCAGAAGCTGGTACCAGGTGATCTCTCCTTTTGTGTTTGCTTGGTGCTGTAAATCAGACATTATTGTTGATGTAGACTCTCCTACTTCTTTTTCACATTTTTCTTACTCCAGCTTATTTGTGACCTTCAAGTCTGTCTTCATTTTTCAGCTAGGCAGACTTATTTTGGTTGACAGCATGGTAAGTCTTGGCTGTCATCCATATTTGCCAAATATCAGTGTTCTTGCTTACTCTGATATGAACACTTCCCAACATCTTTTCCATGTTGCTGTGCAGTACTCATTTTACATGCAGGAGGTGATTATAGAATGACTCAAGCTGGGAAAACAGAATAATTTCCTGTATCACAAGGGGTATCAGAATAAGCACTGAAGGTCTACTTGAAAATAAGTACCTAATCTATGTGTATCCTGTCTTTGTGTACTTGCATGCCAGCCTGTACTAAACATATGTGTTAAAAATACAGTGAATAATAAGGATAGCAGTCACTGGCTGCAGTAAATAACAATATTCTTGTAAGACCCTGGTTTTGCTCTGAATAATAGAACTTCCTTAATACACTTCCTGTCTTTCTTTAGCCATCCTCCTTGCTGGCCATACTTGCATTTAGATATTTTAGACTTTTATTTGTCAGCTGACTTTTAACCTTTTCTGGTTACTTCTGGTACTAAATAGATTTAATTAATTGAATTTCTTCTGAATTTTTATCTATACCTCATGTTTTATCTTACGTGAAATTGATATATGCATAGCTAAGAATTTTTATTCAAACATGATTGCCAGAATATTGCAGAATATTTCGACTGATTCGGTTTTGTGTGTTTCAGACCAAAAGGCTGAGTCAGCAAATACGTACAGATGTTGACGTTGCTAAAGTTCTTGGGAGGAGAATCAGAAATGGTAAATGTTTAAAGAGAGTGACTCTGTAAAGCTTAATTCAAATCAATAACATAGTGCTAACAACACAGCAGCCAATACTTCAGAGGTTCAATGGCAATAGCATTTTAGTGGAGTTCTACATTCTGTGATAATTCTCTATCACAGCTACTGGTTTGAGTCTATACTTCCGGCATTCTTATACAATTTTCATCTGTGGTAACATTGTTTAGAATAAAAGCTCAGTGATTCTTTATTTTAATGTTGGCTAGATATTACTTTGACAAAACTCAGCCCCATGATGGGATGATGATAAAATATCTTGAACTCATTTCTTTCATGTTCTCCTAATTTATTTGTGCAGAGAAAGAAAGAAGACCTTGTGCAAAAAATGGCTACTCCAGAAAGAAGAGACTTAGTAATTGTAAGAAATCCTCATTCCCAGGGAGGCTTAGTAGCTCTGGGTCTACAGAATTGACAAATTACCAGTAAATGTTCAGCTGGGAGATGGTGAACTTACAGCTGTACCAGTAACTTGGTTAAGAGCAGGACATGAAGGAATTTGCATAATTTGAAAAAAGTCCCATAAAGTAGCAAAAATGATTGCAATTTAACAGGTCACATTCATGAAACAAATGGGAAACAAAGTAGTTTATATGGTACTGGATGAATTTTCAGCTGACTTGTAAATATATTTTTAAGGTATTTCAAGTGTAAAGATGGATACTTATTCTCTAAAAAGCACTTAAGTGGTCTGTGTTCTTTCTATGATCTGAAATCACCCTTTGTGTTAAATGTTTAGTTTTGCTATCCTGAAATTTTGTTATGAGCTGCTGCACTGCAGCAAATTGGGTTATTCATAATTATTTCAGTCATCATTCTAATGGACTTACAAAAGATGGAAAGCATTTCGTTTTATCTGTTTTGCTTATAATTCTTCTTTTTTACAGCTGTGTTCCTCCTGTCCGCTTTACCAAATCTATCTGGATGGGACATGATATAAAATCTGCTGCCAAGCACAGGAGTATAAATTGCATACCAACTGGTTTTCTGTTCGTAAAATTTGTTTTCTGGTAGAAGCCTTAAACCATTGTCAAAATTCCCCATACTAGGTGGGGAATTCATGGACGTGATGTAAACCTGAATCCTATTGTGAAAATCTCTCTTATTATCACAGTAATGTATAAAAAAACCTAGAACAAAAATTAGGATGTTGAGGCCATTTTCTTTTATTTTAGTGTCGCTCAGGCAGATTTTTAGCTTCTTTCCATATAACCTAGAAACTTTGGTCTGTGTAACAAGTCTGTGTCAGAATGATTCATGGTATTACTAGATGCAACCTCTCTATTAAAAATTCCTCATTCCTCCACTATCTCTACTCTGCTCTATGCTATTTTGTCCCCTTAATCTTAACTGGCAGTACTCCCACTTCATTATCATGGTGAGTACCTTCTCGTTTCAGCCTATTGACTCTCGGCTGGTACTCAGGCAACCACTTGTACTAGTATTGCCTGTCTCTTAGAAACTCAAATGTTTGAATTTTCTAATGGCAGTTTATAATGATCAAGTGCTGCTTTGAACTTTCTACACCATTTACCTTCTATTCGGGTATATCACTTTGTCTTACCACTTTTATCAAGATTGAAGGTTATCCACATATTTCAGTATATTCATATATGTAATATTTTTGTTGGTTGCCGCATTTTATTTTGCTTTGGCCAATTCAAAAAGAATATAGCTTCTTGGCAAAGGGACTGGTTTTAAATCAAAAGCTGGTTTTGCTTTATCATGTTTGGTGGTTTGTATTATTTTTTTCTTTCTTCTCTTTTGTTAGCAAAGCATACAATCTAACTGTCACTTCTGCATACTGAATGGCCTTGCTATCATAGGTTTACCACAGGATATGAAGTCTTTGGTTATCTCTTACTTTTACAGCTGCTGGGGCTGCTTACCAGTAGTCTCTGGGCATTGTGATAACTCCCACAACATATATCGTCTTCCTGGACTTGTTTTGTTTGAGTTTGTTAAGTCAGGATGCTATTTTATATTATGGTCTATGATTCTGGCTCTCCAAAGTAATATTAGTAATTCAGAGCTCCTAAAATCTCAGTTTCTTTTCTGAGAGGAACTGTTCAGCCCCTCACTGAATTCCTAGGATGTGCTAATTGGACTTCGCTACCGGTTCCTTTTATCTCATACATCTCTTCCAGCAAAGTCAGCATCTCCTTTAGATCTGCTTTAAGGTCTTCTCTTCAAGAGTAATTGTGATACCATCCACATCCCCAGTGGTATAAACTAAAACTGTTACAAGTGCCAACAGTTGAATCATGAGAACATAGTGTGTGGGAAAACCATTCAAAGATGTTGTACTGTTGTCTAGCTCTTAGCTGTCTAGCGTTGCATTCTTATGCTACTCTTCAAACTTCCATGCAGAAGTGTCTACCTGGGGAAGAGACTTTTATGATAATTTGAGCTATTCTGTCACAGCTGGTCCAAGTAACAGAAACCATGAGTCTTCCTTTTTGGCTGTATGGGGGAGCAGGTATGCACTGGGGATGCCCTGACTGTTTTTGGTTGACCAGCAGACTGAACATGACCAAGCAGTTTTCCCACGTGGTCAAGAAGGCCAGTGGCATCCTGGCTTGGATCAGAAATAATGTGGCCAGCAGGACTAGGGCCCTGATTGTCCCTTTGTACTTGGCACTGGTGAGGCCTCAAATCCTGTGTTTAGTTTTGGCCTCTTACTGCAAAAAAGATGTTGAGGTGCTGGAGCATATCCAGAGAAGGGCAACAAAGCTGGTGGAGGGTCTGGGGCAGAAGTCTTATAAGGCTGAGGGAACTGTGGTTGCTTACCCTGGAAAAAGGATGCTCAGGGGAGACTGTATTGCTCTCTTTAACTGTTTGACAGGAGGTTGTAATGAGGTGAGGTTCAATCTCCTCTCCCAGGTAAAAGTGATAGGATAAGAGGAAATGGCCTCAAGTTGCACCAGGGAAGCTTTAGATTAGACATTAGGAAAAATTTCTTCACTGAAAGGGTGGACAAGCTTTGGAACAGGCTGCCCAGGGGAGTGGTAGAAACACCATCTCTGTAGTGTTCAAAAGGCATGTGGATGTGGTATTTGGGAATATGGTTTAGTGGTGAGCATGGTGGTGCTAAGTTAATGGTTGGACTCAGTGATCTTTTCCAACTGTAACCTTTCTATGATTCTAAAGCAATGATTATTGAGCTTACAGTAAAAGGTTCCTTCCCTCTAGTAAATCCCTAATATTTAAATGGCCATTGTCCAGCTTCCTGTGTGCTCATATAGAATCACGTTTCTACATAGCATCCTGTATATGTATCTGCAGCTTATTCTCCCTATGTCTCTAACCACTGATATAACTCCTTCATTCAAGTTCCTGTTGCCATAGATATAACAGTTCTCTTGTTACAAAAACCTCGTTAGTTTCAGTGCGTGAAATCAGCAGGCACTAGTATATTAAAAAATATACCTTCTACCTAATTTGTGTAGTAAAATACTCAGCAGTTCCTATCTACTTTGATACTGTAAAATGCCCTGAGTCCTAATCATCCTATATACTAGAACTGTCCAGGTTATTTAAGATTAGCTCCTTCTTTGTTAATGCACCTGTATAAGCTGCCAACAGCTGTTTGATCCAGATTTCTTTCTCATAATGCTTTCCTACAAAATTTACCTTGCACTAAAGTTGTGGAATCCCAATTGCCTATGAGGCTCTGCAATAAACAAATTCGCCTCTGTCTCATATAGTTCTTTTCTATGTTCCTCCTTGAAATACCCATTTCTTTTACCAGATCATCCAAACTCATCATGGAATGTATGTGAAATCCAGATATATGTGGGGGAAAAATGGACCATATGACTTGCATTAATGATCCATGATCATAGATTTCCTTGTCGACATCAGCCAATTGTAACAAACCTCCAATTAACCTCTTGGCTAACTTTCTGCAAAACCTCCACATTCTCCTTTGGCAGCAAGCTCTGACTGGGCATTTCAAGTAGACAGGATTTTGTAACAGGCAAATATTCCCACCAACCTGCTTCATAATTTGCTAGTAGATCTACTTAAATAATTCATGATGTAATAGAATTAACTTGCAGCAGTGACACTGATGGGATTCTTATTGTCAGCATCTAGAAGAACAGACAAAAGACAGCATGCTTTAAATAAGATTTTCCTGGTACATGGAAATTTCATCTGAGTGTCAGGACATCTAACCTTTGATTTTGAATTTAGGAGAGTCCTTGGGGAATTAATGGCTCTAGCTAGCATCTTTTTTTGTTTGGTTGGTTTGGTTTTCTGTTTGTTAGACTTACTTGATTTCTGTTATCTGGACTGGGATGGACAGGTTTAGATGAGGTGACAAGACAATTAAAGGCTGTATCATAATACTGTGGAGAAAAAATAAAGGAATTCAGTGTGCTTGTTCTTTGAATTTTTTCTTTGCAATATTCACGTATTTACTACACAGGTTTTAGAAGTGTTTATATTCTAGTTCTTACTAGGCTTGAAATTTTGCAAAGTCAAATGCTGTATATGCCAGTAGTAAAAGTAAATCAGAAGACTTCAGCAGAGATACAAATACACCACTTTTTCACCTTGCTTTTACCTAGTCTGCTTCCCTGTTTATTCCTACTCCTCTCCATTCCAGCTCTGAAGAACAAGGCATACTTTTCCACTTCCTCCTTTGCATGGGAGATTTTGCTGCCTCTACAGTTGATCTTGCTTAGTTTTACCAGGAGCTGAAAGTATCAGATCAAGAAAGCAAGCTGTGTTAATGATAGAATACCTGCTAAGCTTGCACAAAGACTTATCCAAAGGGGAAAAAAGACAGGGTAGGGTAGGAAAGTAAGTTGCTCTTTGCACTCATCACAGAGGTAAACATTTGATTTCTACCAAGCTGAGGGCAGTGGAAGTTCTCTTTGTCAGGAAGAGGCCAGTGAACAAGGAAAACTGTGCAGCTCAGTAGTGCTGGCTGTTTGGAAGATCCTTTGAGGCTTTCTAAATTTTTTAACAAGTCATCGCTTTTTCCCTTGAGCCCTCTGTTGCATCAGTAACTAACAAAATACCATTAAAAATGCAACAGTCCTCTCTAGGCTTTGCTTTGGCTAAAATAAAATTAGATCAATACATTAAAAATGGAATTTTTATGTTTTACAAAGGTGTGTTTATACTGAACTGAGAAGGCCTTTACGCACTGATTTTTTTTACAGGAACCAGGATGAAAAGAAGTACAATACTGAAAAAACATTTTAAAAAAATGTTCACTGGATTGTGATGATAGGAATATTATGGCAATATGGAGAAGAAAATAGAAACTTAGACTGTCACAGTAGACAATTATTTTCTATTTCAAATGCTTGTGGAGCTTTAAATGTTTACAGAAAGCTGTTTGCATGGTCGTTAAATATAATGAAAAATGTTGTTTCTATCATTCCACAACAGCATTTTTTAGAAAATAGATGTAGTTCATACTGAAGTTGTAGTGTTATATGCTTAGTACTGTTGTGGTCAAAGACACAAGTGTTCTAATCTGGGGTGACTCAAAAGCATCAAGTACCAGGTATGGATGCATGTTGCTGTTAAGATTTATATACTCACCTAGAAATAATATTTATTATTTAAATATTATTCAAACACACCATAGTGCTTGTGCGTACTTTACCTAATCTGGTAACTTTTGCAAAGCAACGAGATCTTCAAATTAAAGCAACTGTGGAATTCTAAGATACTAAATTAAATGCACTGAGTTTTTAAACAAGTAGTAGCTAAGAATCTCTTAAGTCACATAGATTTCTCCTGAAATGTATTGTACCAGGCTAGGAAATGACAGCACATTTCCTTACTTCTTAATAAGATAGTTTGGTTTTAGGCCTGCTTGATGCTAATTTTAGTGCATGAGGCATATAAGGGTGTATGATGTAGCTTTGTCTTGTACTACAACAGTATTTCATTAGCCCCTAGTACAAAAAATGCCACAATCTGAAGTCAGTGGAAATTTGGTTGTCAGCCATGGAGATGGCAATAGCTGGCACCCCAATAGTTAAGAAGCCCAATTCTGAGATTTAGTTTCAGTCCTTGTAATGTGATTGTACTGTTTTCTCGTCTTCAGTCATAAGAAACACTGCAGTATGTTACACTCATTTATCTAGAGCAGCTCGTGATAGTTCTGCTGCTTTTTGAACCTGCCAGATGTTTTTAAAAAAAAACAGTGGAGCATGTTACATCTCAGTCTGTCACATGTTCTTAAGTACGTGTTCTTTTGAACAGTTCTTAAAACCATCACTGTACCTGTTCTGAGAAAGGGGAAGACACATCAAGAAAGAAAATACATCATTGGACTTGTTATGTTCTTGGGCTAATAATTTCTTTGTAGCAAAAATTAGCTAGTGCTGAAACTAACACTTGAAATTTCTTATTGTGTATAGGTTTAGGTGGCTAGTATGGGAAAGTTCTATTTTACCATAAGCGTTGACTTTCAGGACTCTTTTTGATCAGTTTAAGTTAAGGTTTGTAATTTTTTGTATGTATATTTGATGTTGTATATCAAGAATACATGTTTCACAGAACTGTTAAATAGGACAAATATCATCTAAGTCTCATCTACATTACCTAAATATGAGTATTTACAAATAAATCTGTAGGCAGCAGTGTTAGTTGAAAGAAACGACTTTCTAAAGGAATTAATGTGACTATTTAAGCATATTTTAGCTTGAAGAGCGTTAGCCTGGAAAAAATGAATTAGATTTCTTCATTACATTTGGAAGCAATGTTAAGGTTGTCTATGCTTTCAAATAATTTAGAATAATTTATCTTTTTCTCCTGCTTGCCTTGTTTCTACTTTCGGTATGTAAATATGACTTCTGTTTAACATCTACTTGTTATTCTGGCTGCTTTATTTGTATGCATTAGCAAAATAGTCTTTTGTTTTACCTGCCTATGACATCGCTGATCATTTTGCAACATGTTCTGATGTTACAGATTTGAGGTTACAAAGCTGCGAGTCACTGTGTGGAAAAGAGTATCACAGTCAACAGCAGAGAGTCACGTCATGTCATGTTGTGGCTATTAACTGGCAATTAACTGGCCAGATAACTCAGGGACCGTAATGCGTTCGAGTAGGTATTGAGAATATATTCACACAATAAGTCATTACAACTCCACTTCTTGCATGCCTCTTTAGATCTGTCAGAAGCACTTTCCTGAACTGGTACCAAGATATTTTGCTTTCATCTGTTCTCCAGATCTGTGAGACAGAAGGTGGTGCAGTGAATACAGTGTTGGGGTAAGAGAAAGGCATTCACTATTGACAGGGCACAATGTGCTTGAAGGGTAGGATCCCTCTGAAGTAATAGTTCCTAGATGGTTTCTAGTGGGAATGCTTGGTTCTAGTACCCATACTGTCTAATTTCAGACTTTTCATTTTTATTTGAGAAAAAGCAATAAACAATCTTTTTGGATCAAGGAAAATTTTCTTGTTTGTAGCTTTTGCTGGCATAACTTAGTTTATTTGAATATTGCCAACAGGAAGTCTTCTGCCTTGTCTTGCTGAAGTGAGTGGCCTTTTTCATGCAGAGGCACATAGCCTTAATTCCTATACAAATTCTTTTTGTCTAGATGTCTCTGAAATTTAGAGTCATGGAAGAAAAAATCCACAACCTGGGAACGTATCTAATATATTATCAGCAGGTACTGAGGAACTATGTTAAATTTGGACATAAGATGATAAATACAGGTCTTGTTTTGGGGAGTTTTTCTGCAAAACAGTAGTAGTATGTGATTCCTTACACAGTAATTTGGGAGGACTCCTGGGAAGGACTGCTTTTCATTACAGATGGATTCTTGTAATGATTGTGTTATGAACATCCAGCTGCTCTACTGAACTGTTACTCTCACTGCTGTACTTGTTGCAATACTTCTAGGAAAATGTTAAAAACTGTGACTACTTTTGAAATAGTGTTAAAAGTTTTTAACAGATAATGGTATAAAAAAGAAATTTTTTTTTCCAGAAAACCTGAGGAATCAGGAAGAATTTTTTACTAAGGCTTCTAGAAGCAATGAGTAATTATTAAGCCACTTCTGGTGATACAGTTAATGATCAAAACAGCAATGACAGAAGTATAATGAGAACAGTGGATTAAGTATAAGGAAAGGCATTTGGTAATGTAGCATTCAGTTACTGGCATTGAAGCTGCTGTTTGAGAATAAATCTAATCATAAGCATGTGGGAGTAGTACATCTAATTGATCCAGAGATGATTAAAAGGGAAAAAGAGATTTTTGATTGATCAGGCTGGGTTTGGATCACGTACTTTCTCTGTTACTGAGTTGCAGCAGAAACCTAAGAAACATCCCACTTGGTTTGCTTGGGCGACTGCTTACCTTTCTCTGACTTCATTATTTTAGCAGCAAATAAAAATAAAATAAAAAAATATATATGAAATTGCAGGAAGTGAAATCTAAGGGCTCTTTTTAGATAAATGATATCTGAAGCATTCTGGGTTTTGCAAGCCTCCGACGGGTGTGGATCCTGGCTTGGGTTAGGCTGAATGATGGAAAAAAAATGCCAACCTCCTAGAAAAACACAAAGGAGATTTTTTTTAAAATAGAAACTCAGTACCTGAAAATCATGGATCAGGCAGGGAAATATCATGAAGTAGTTGCTCTCTTGCTGGTGTAGCACTGTTTTAATTTGATTTCTCATTAATATGTTGCTGGGGGATATCCCAAGTGAAAATGAGTTGATCTCTATGTATGTACAACTGATATACCTACACAGAAAATTTTAGCTGCCCCTTCTCATGAGCTCTGTTATATGGAAGATATTCCTTCTTCACTGTTCTATAGATCGTCTCTTATTCTGATGTTAACAAGGTTGTTGCTGGAGGTCAGCTATGTCTGGATAGGTGTAGGTTATTTTTTCTGTGCTTCCTTTTTAAAAGGCTGCCTTTTTGCATTCTTTTTGCTGTTCCTGTCTGCCCAAGCAGACTATTTGTGACAAGCTACCAACCCAAGTTCATTGGATATAGAGAATGTGCTAGACTGGGTGTAGGAACTTGGTGTTCTGGTCTCTTTATTGAGAGGGAGCTTTTCCCCAGGTATTTGTAATAGAGTAAACACATTTGTAGTTAGATGAGAAGGTGCTGGAATGGTAAAGAAATGTCTCATTGCTTAGAAAAGCTGCCTCCTCATATGCTCACTGTTCAGAATTCCTATGACATATCTCAAGACAGATATCTTGTTTTCCATTTTGGTGTTAGGGATTTTTTTACTATTTATAATTTTTTTTTACATCAGTACATGCATAAAATGAGGTGTGTCAGCCATACCAGTGGTTATATCTGCATTTTTCAGCATGATATCTGTTTAGAAATTCTCATTTCCTTTCCTGGCTTAATCTTTGAATAATAAAATTTAATTGTTTCTGTTCCTCCCTTTCTTCTGGCCTTTGGTGTTTCTACTCTACATCTAGAATTCAGGAAACACAACCTTCAACTTTTTTTTCTAGCTTTGGTCTTTCTATTTGTGTTCTTAATCAGCTCTTAAGGAAGGGAGTTAGAAATCCCACCACACCTCTGTTTAACTACTTCTTTCTAAAAATCATAAACATCTACTACTCTTTCTGACTTCTCTCCACTTCTGCACTTCTGGCCACCTTCTTCCCACCCAGGTATAACTGGGTGAGCCTGCTCTTTCAAAAGTATGTTTTGTCTGCTTGACTGAGAGAAGCAGAAAGGTAGCTGAGGTTCGGTAAAGGGTGAGCTTAAAGAGAAGCCTTCAATATGCATGCTACTGGCTCTTCTTTTTACAGGTTTTCTCGCAATTTGAAAGTTCCTCTCACTTTTTTGTTGTATCTTACCTTCAAAATGAAAGCAGTTTGAGGAGAGAGACTAGAATCCTGATTTAGCTGACCTTAGGTAGCACTGCAATAGTAGGGAAAACAAATTGTAAAGTAAATACACTGAAGATATCTCTTATTTCTGATTTCAAAAATGAAACTATTTTACAGCAAATAGATGCATAAGTGTTCATATTATTTCATTTTCGTGCTAGTGCTCAGATGTTGTTCCTTGTTTTCCAGCTCTAAAAGAAGAGTCTAAAGCCATATTATATTTATCAGAATGAAATTGTCTTTATTTGTGCCAATAAAAATGTCTTTAGTTTCCTGTTGCCAAATTTATATGGCAGACCCATCTACTGTGGTTGCCAACCCTAGCCAGGATCCTGTACAGGATATGACAGTGAAAAAAGTAAAGCAATAGAGATGTTTTGTGATAAACTGCGTATACCAGGTGTTGCCTCCTAAATCCACAGAAGTAGAGATTGTCTTGAGAAAAAGCCATTTCAGATTTTGATAAATAATTATTGTAAATGCATTAAATATTTCCCTTCATATGTACATGTCTGTGTCCTGAGGCCTTATAAGCTTAACACAGCCGTGGGTCATTGACTTTTGCAGATTAACTATGCATCAAATAAAAAAGCATTTCCATTTACTTATGCAAAAGTGTATACAGAAGTCCTTGATATAGTTTGTCTTTCCTGTGTATTATTTCAAATACATAATTTTGTCATAGAAGTTCTCTAACTTCTATGTTACTGTTCTGAGAAAAGATGAATGAGACTGAAACAAATATTTGATGAGAAATCATTTCATTTCTGTACAATATAATTAAATATTTTAATTATTATTTTCTATCTCATAACCTACACCTTGTGTTGTCCACTCATTTTTCATTGTGCTGTCTACAATTAGATCCACAGAAGGTTATTTCCCTAAATGGTTATACTAATTTATAACCCATTAGTGTGCATGAACAGATCGTATTTTTCATTTCACACAGGCACAGGGAAGTGTAAATTAAGTTTTTGTTAGCCAGCAAGGGAGAAGTCTATTAAGGCTAGAGTATTAGATTCCTGTTTTTAATTTCTGTGATAAATGCAGTTAGAAATAAAACTGCAAATATTTTCCATTTCTTAAGTAATAAACCCAGTTTGTTAGTATATTTGGCTTTTTAAACTCTTCTGTAAAAGTATTATGCTGATATTGACCAATTTAATAGTCCTACTTGTAGCTAACTAATTATAGAAACTCCTGGGTAGGAAAATAAAACAACTTTTAGAAGAGCTTTTTAGATTCTATAGTCTAATCTGAAAATGCTTTCTCTGATAACTCTTCAGAACTTTTTGAGTCTGTCATTTCAGTGCTCAGTGCTGTTAAATTTGTCCATTTTTTCTTATTTTCTCTCAAAACCCATTATTGCCATGTCTTTCTAGTCTCATGCCAAAGAAAACTGAGATTATCCATTCTCCCATTCTTCTGTGGGAAGAAACTGAGACACCTGATGAGTGTGGTTTGTTTGGTTTTGTTGGTTGGTTTTGCTTGTTTGTTTTTCTTCTATCAAATAGTACCTTTCCTTTCAGCAAAGAAAAACAAAGAAACAAAACCAAGCAAACCCAAATACCACATTGTCTCTCATTTGAAAGATAGAGTTCAAATAAAGGATTGTAACTTGGGTTCCACGAAGCAGTTCATGACTGGGAGCTTGACTGTGTTCAAGTAAAATAGCTTTAGCAGAGCAAACTCAGAAAACTCATCTCAGAATGATTATCCAGGTAGGTCTCTTACCAGGCATGGGAGCTGGTGGCACAAGTTCAGGGGCAGAATTCAGTGGAACATGAACTTCATCACCCGTTTTTTAAGTCTTTGCAAGGTGCCTCTACCTTTGGTTGAGCAACTTTTTATTCCTTTTCATATCAGTTATTATATCAGTATGTAAAGTTTTGGGTTTTTTCAGTAAATAAGTCAAAAGTTAGGGACTTGAGTTACTTTATATACCCTTATATTCCTTGCTTCCTTATTTTTGCGGTGTTATCAGTGATAGCCAGTATTTTACAATAAGCCTTAACTTGCCTACAGCGCTGGGAAGTATTTTTTGGTCTGCATCACCTAGAGGTGTGTAGGATCAAATTGCTCTGCAGGTTAACTTGCAACAGTGGCACGCTGGTCTTGATGATCAAACTTTATGTTCTGGCAGTTCAGCAATTTTTGTTAAAAAGTGTCATTGGAATTTTTGTATCTCAAGAATTCCTTTTTTTCTCAACCAGTTCTGTGGACAGCTTCAGGACTGATGCCTGCTTTGTCACTGATAACACCACTGTGCTGTGGTTGTCTAACATGGTTCTTACCCTGTCTAATATGATTCTTATCCTGTAGTATAAGCTTTTTTTCTTGCAGAAAAGTCATAGGGTATTTTGTAAATAAAGGGGAAAAGAAGACCTTTATCTTCTATAGCTGTATAATGGTGGGTTTCTCCTGCTGTCACTTGTGCAAATCACAGCTTGACATAAAACCACACAATTTCAAGACGTCTTGCTTTTAGCCTCAAAAATCTTAACTATTTAAAATACAGCTATACCTGTTTGACTTAGCACAAGTAGCTTCAAGATCTCATGATGAGAAACTTTTAAGCTCATATACATTTTTCATTGTGTCCACTGTGAAAGGTTTTTGATTAAACTCAGTAACTCATGATATTCTGCTGACAGCTGCCATTAAAAAAAAAAAAAGACATCACTTCTCTTTTTGACTGGGAGAAAATCTTTTATGAAAATGTCAGTCACTGACCTAATCCTTGTTCCTTTGTACTTGAAAAGGTTATTGGTTTTCTGAAGCCTGACTAAACACAGGGTTTTAACCTACTAACCTGGATCTCAGCATGGCCATTGGAAATGGGATGGACGTGGGCTGAGACTGCTGAGAGAACTGCGTGGAAAACAGGGGATTGGATGCTGCCCAGCCCTTTGCCTTTGTGTGGAACCCTGTTTGCCCCTTTACCCACACAGTGAGCTCAAAAATCTTGGATATCTTTAGGAGGAGCAATTATCCCACCTTTTTATTTTCTTTTTTTTTTTAGTTTTAAAATTTTTTTATTATTATTCTGAATATTAAGGCAACTTCCTTATTGAAGAGGCAATTACAGAGGCAATTTTAGACTATTTCAAGACTAGAAAAAAAGACCAAGTCTTACAGTTCTTTTTTAACTGGAATAACAGTGGTTTGCTTCCAACTTTTTCCATTAAGTTCAGAAGATATTTGGACCCATATGGAGCTGTTTTAGGCAAGAGTAGCACACACCAAACTAAGCACACTTGCAAAAATAAGTGGGCTAAGGATCCATTGTGCTGCATAGATTCACATGGTGGAGTTTCTACTGCATGATCTTTGCAATAACATTCCAGTAAAGACAATTCCAGTCTCAGGGCTCTGACAGGAGCTCAATCTCTTTTCTTTTAAGCAGTTGTAAATAATTAAGCACTTTTTGTTATGCCCTAGGTAGTTCAATAATCTTTGTCGCTCAGCTGTTTAAGATTGCTGGTGTGTGCCTTTTTTTGAGTCACTGAAGGTATCAGTCTTGGATTTTTGCCCTTTTGACCTCAATAATATCATTGTTCTGGGATTATTACATGACAGTATGAAGAGGAAGAAGTTAAAGCTATCTTTGGAAACATAAACCTTGCAAGCTTGTCAGCCTTGGAATTTCAGGCTCTTAACTCCTCTCACACTTATTCTAGACTGAAAGCAAACAAACCCTGAAGTTTTGAGAAAACTATTTTCAACTGCAACTTCCAAAGAACCAAATATATTTTATCAAGTGTAAAGTGAAAAAATATACCCTACATTTGGTACCTGTTGTTTTTTCCATTTGCTTCAATATTTGTCAAAAGTGTCTCTTTTATTTTTTTTTGTTAATGCAGGTACTCTATCTGCCAGGACAATTATTGTATCTGATTAAGCTGTGTCCAAACTGTTGAAACACATCACAGATCTTGATATTATGAGAGTTACTAGCAAAGGCCTTTCACAGTTTTAAGAAATCTTTTAGAAAAACGAGTAGTATCATTTTCTTATGTAATCAAGGCCAAAGTCTGAATTTCCTCTGTTCAGATTCTAGATCCTTCAGGACTTTATTTGACATAAACTTAGTCGGCAAACTTTCAGTCAGTACTTTGATAGATCATGTAGAAAGGCAGATCAAAATGACACTTCAGTAGGTCTAAAAGTTTATACTGGTTTTGATGCATCAGTATAGATAGAAATGGATTGTCACAGAATCATGTGCTTCTGAATGAAATAATACATTTTTGTTTCCCTTATTGTGTGTCAACAATTTTGAAAAGCTTAAAAATACTTTCCAGTTTAAAAAGATATTCTTTTAGTAGTTATTAACTCCATAGACCAGGGTGTTAAAATTTTGTTGAAAATTGTGTGCAATTTGAAGTACTTTGAAGAAGCTGGCCTGTAGTGCCTGAAAAATCAACCTCTGCAAATTCAGTATGAGTTGCACCATGCTGAACACCAACACACAGCTATTCTGCTATTCTTACATCAAACCTGTGATTTATTCTTCACTGTTTTCCCTCTTGTGATTTCCATGTAAGATCTTACCAAAATGGGGTCTGCCCATTTTACCTGTCCAGAATGAAAGGTGTGGTATTTTCACGGTACTTCACCTCCCAGCTCAATATGTTGTGCCACAGAAATACATGCCTCATAAAAGACCTGTTTAGTTTCTCTGGAGTATTAAACTGTTTTCCATATTTTTTGAGACCATGCGTTGAATTAACATAGTCAGATACTGGTGATGCAGTGTGGGAAAGCATACATAACTCTGCTTGCCAAAAGTGTCCAGTGTGCACAGATTAAGAATGTTAATCTGCAAATATTTGAAGCATTGGTTGAATTAATTTTAGCAGTATTAAGACAATGTACTGGAATACAGGTTTTGCTTGTGGAAATGTCAGTCTGGCATCTTCTGCATGTCCATCTATATTCTAAAAGTATTATGAATGTGGACTCAAAGACTATTTGTCTGGTAAATATTTGGGAATAGTTTACTTTTTAAGTGAATTCTGTTACAGCTTTTATCTTGGTTGAGATTCAGTTTTTGATATATTTCCTGGGAATAGAGAAGCTCTTTGGAATTCGTAGTAATATAAGCCAAAACTGACAAACAGTATGAAAAGTAGGATGTTACTAATTTGTCCACAACTAGAGAATACTGTGGGGACTTCAACAACTAAGAGTAGATATTTATAAGTCATCAGATAGAATGCTTTTGTTGAATAATAAATTATACATATACTTTAAACTGTAGTTGACAGAGTTCTTTCATTGTTGCTGCTTTACTGTTTTGAGTAGTTTTTTAATGTGTGTGAGGAACTCTGAGATAATCAATTTTTTGTAAATAACAACTGTGGGGTAAAATAAAGCCCTATCCTATGGAAAAGTGCCCAGACTACTTTCCCTGCTCATAGGAGAAGTTGGAAGTTAGATGAAGGTAAGCCATCTCACAAGAGCTATGGAAAAGTGCCCAGACTACTTTCCCTGCTCGTAGGAGAAGTTGGGAGTTAGATGAAGGTAAGCCATCTCACAAGATATATGAGGAGCTGTACCTGACCCATATGCTAAGGCCATTCTTGTGAGAGGATTTGAAGTAAGGCTTCCCACCATTGTTGAAATTACTTGGAATGATGAAGGGAACCCAGGTCCAACTGAGTGTACAGGGAAGCTTGGGAGAAAGACCAGTGTCAGATTTGTGGATTAAGTTCTCTGCTTTTATTAAAAAGAAATATAGAAAATAGACCAGACTTCTTTGGGGTTGAATGAGACGTTGCAAAAAAAAAAAAAGGGTTAATAATAAAAAAAAGTGTTAGTTTTGACATCTACTTAGCTTCATTTTCTCAAGAGATTGTATTTAATATGAACATGCTTTCTCTATGAACATGCTTTCTCTTTCTACTAAGAATTTCTACTGCTTTGTCCAGTGACATCTGGATCAAAAATCCAAATATAATTAAATTTTTAGAATCAAAGAATCATTATGGTTGCCAAAGACCTCCAAGATCATGAAGTCCAATCATTGAACAATTGCTACCAGTCAACTAAACCATCTTCTTCTCCTCTTCTTGAAAATCAGCATCTGGATTAAAAACCAAACAAAAAAGCCCCAGACCCCCAGTGTATTGCTGTACCTAGGAAAGGGAATGCAAAAATCTTTTGGTGACTTCATGGCATCTAAAGCAAATCATCTGCGTGCCCTGCCTTTCTCTGCCTTGCCCCTTACCTACCCTTACTTACCTTGGCAAAAGCGCTAAGTGAGTTTTCTTCCTCCTAAGTTCACATCCCAGTGAAAATGCAGGTGGGGTTCCCAGCTAGATCTGAAGCCTTAAACAGCTTTACACACAGTCTGATGGCTTTGGAGCAGAATGGGAACATGTACCCAAAGGCAAGAGAGAGGTCAAGGTACAGCCCTCAGGGTAGAAGTCACTTTCAGTTGCCATGAACATGGAGGCATCTAACCAGCCAGCCTGTTTCCCATGTGTGTGACTTCAGACTGCCCATGGCCTGTTGGCTCTCACCTGGTTGAGTTACCCCTGCAAGAGTGTGGGAGCCAGAGCTACCGTGGTGATGGCACAGGGAACCAGCCTTTACTCATCCTCCTCCTGCTTGGCTGTCTAATTCAGCCTCACCGTGTTTTCTTCAGAGTAAAGTCAGATGGTGGATGTGGATACATCTAAAGTACCTGTTGTCTCAGTGTATCAAGTTGCATTTCTGTAGAAGTGAAAGAAATTCTTGTAAATGAAATCTATAAATAATACTAAAGTTGGATGTATTTCAGTCCCTAGAGAAGAACAGAAATATTACTGTTTATTCCTACTCACAGTAATGCTAATGACAAGTTTCACGTTCGTGTCAGCTGAGTATGTTCAAGATCCCTGGGAAGATTAGGATTCTGAAATAAGCAAGGAAATGTAACAGTGGAAACTTTGTGGATACATGAGAGAAAAATGACAAGAAATATGTAAAACACAACCAAGAGTTTAGGAGTTTTTGACTGTGGGATGTATGTATGTGAAAGGATCTGATTTATTTGCAAAACTATTGGATCACAGAGCCGGTAAGTCATCACTCCATGGGTTTTGGTGAACATAGCCATAGCTGGTACTTAAGGAAGTAGGCAAAGAAATATTCTAAGTTTAGAGGTGTTCAAAATTAGGGAAAGTTCGTGGAATTTTTCATGTAAGAAAAATTACATAATCAACGATGATTGATGGGGTGTCTTTGTTAGTCCCAAATTTGCTACAAGTGTGTGCAAATCAGCTCTTATGGTAATAGCCACGGGGAGATACTGTTATGAAAAATACTTCATTACTCATTGACGTTTTAACTAGTTTGGACCTGATCCACTAATGATTTCAAATGACTTAACATACCTCACTTTCTAATGTAAATTACAAAAAAAGAAGTCTAATCCCCTGCTCAGTTTCTGCTTTATTCACTTGCACCAGAGATTCAAAGGCTGGAAAGGAACAGAGCCTGTAGCAGGCTAGTGTATACTGGTTAAAAGACTGGGTTTCCAGTCTGACTCACTGATCTCAAAGGTCTTTTCCAACCTACTTGATTCTCTGATTCTGTCTTTAAATTAAGGTTTCACCATTTTTTAATGAAGTGAAAAAACTTGGTAGGTCTAGGTGATCTGCATGTCAGGGCCTACCCGAAGAACTTCTCTCAGAGGCCGATGGAGCATGTGGGATGCCAGCCTTGCCCCGGCTATCGTAGAGGAGGGATCTGAATCCTGATTCGCATTCCTACTTAAGCGCCCTGACCTCTGGAGGGGCTGGCGGGCTGTCACTGCCGCATCAGGGAGCGGCGGAGGTGCCTTCCAGGCGCCCGGCACCGAACGCCCGGAGGAGCTGGTCCCGCCTTCTCCCGGCTGCCGGGGTGCGGAGCGGTGCGCAGCGCAGTACGGGGAGCATTGCGGCGCGATGTGGGGGGCGGAGTAGTGCGCGGCGCGCAGTGCAGTACGGAGAGCATTGCGGTGCGGTGTAGTGCGCGGTGCGGTGCGCAGTGCAGTACGGAGAGCATTGCGGTGCGGTGCGGGACGGGCTGGCGCCCCGGGCCCGGCTCCACTAGGTGGCAGGATGCCGAAGGGCTCCGCGCTGCTGTCCTGGAGCCCAGGCGGATTTAGCCCTGCCTCTACGTATTGTCTGAGGACATGATAAAATGCGGACAGTTTCCTGGAGTCCTGCCTGCCCCGCGTTTCTTACTGACTTTGTCATTAATAAAGCAGAATCGGGAAGGATTCGAGGGAGGTCTGAGACACAAAGGAGCCCGGTACGGTGACAGGGTAAGAGGGCACTTCTTGTCTCGGCAATCTACTAGGAAGAATTGCCAAGGCAAAGAGGAATGCTTTATGAAAGCGCTGCGGGGTGTTGCGAGAAACGGTGAAATTGAAAGTGTCTGCAAACTTTGCAAAGAGTAACAGCTGGTTAAATTGTAGTGCAAGGTATAAGTCCTTAGGAAAGTACGTTCGCTGCTTTACAGAGCAAGTTTAGAGGGCAACGGCTGCATGATTAAGAAAGCATGGCCTTTTCCATTCGTATTTTTTAAGTTATAGAAATGAAAGGACACTGGAATGTGTAAATATCAAATAAAGCATCAAATAAAATTAAGTCTTCTACAGAATTAAATCACATGTTCTTTTTCTTGCTTCTTGTCATCTTTATCTCTTTTGAATATGCTTTCTGCTGCGCACTATGAAAACAGTGATTTTGTTTGTATGTCACACACACATAAAGCTTCAGAAACAGCCTTAGTGTTAGATCTGGGTTCTTGGGCTAAACTTACTAAAGATATAATTTCAGTTCCCATTCGTCTCGGTTCAGAGGGCCTGACAGAGAACTTGAAAAACTGAAGCAAGTGTATTTTAAAGTAGGTGTGATCGCGCTTGCCTCGCACCTTTCCCTGAGCTGACCTCCCTCTCCCTTAAGCCCTTGTGCCGCTGCGCTCGCCCGCGGGACCGCGCACAGGCATAGGGGCGGTGGAGGGGGCTTCTGGCCCCGGGTACCCACCAAGGCCGAACCCCGCTAAGCTGGCCTCGGCTCCTGCGGGTCACGGTAGGTTGCAAGCAGGCGCCCTGTGTATTGGGACAGGCTCTGCGGTGAGGAGCTGCGCGCTCGGGAGGGCGAGGGGTGTCCGCGCTCCGACGGGGCTGTCCTCGCTGCGCTGGACCGAGGCCAGAAGGCCCGTCTGGAGGGGTGGTTTCCCCGCCTCGGTACTTGGTCAGGAGAGGGGTTCAGTGTTGGGGAGAGGCTGGAGAGCCGGGGTGCGTGACTCGGGAAGATGAGTCGGCAGGTGGAGATAACGGGCTGGGCGAGAGCCGTCGGGGAGCCGGGGAAGAGAGGGTGTGGGGGGA